>NW_022103905.1:2791877-2801995 GCF_000313985.2 Echinops telfairi | reverse complement strand
CTTTGTCTTCAGCGATTGTGTCGGGAAGGTGAGCATCATGGAATGCCAGTTTAATAGAGCAAAGTGTTCTTGCATTGAGGGAGTAGTATCATTGGTTCTTGATCAGATGCTACCTATTGAAATGGTTGAATGTTAACTAGTTATTTTTGGTAGTGACTCTGCATTCCTCCCCTTGTTTTTTGGTGCTTCCTGCACCCTTCAATATTTTGCCCATAGAATCCTTCAGTACTAAAACTGGTGGCCTCAAACTGAGTATTGTCACTGCAATTTGCAGTCCCAAACCCTACTATCCCTTTGAAACCAACAAATAGTGTGCAGTTTTGGAAGATTCGATATGCAGCTTCTTTCTTTTCTCGGTTCAAGGATTTTCTATCTTACCCAAGTTATGTTCTCATGCTTCCATCAAGATGCAGTGGTCAAAAGGTGCTGGCCCTTTAACAGGAGAGCAGGGAGGGGCTAGGACTCTTAAAAGCCAGAGGTTGTAACCCAGCTGGTAACCCAGGCTGCCAAGGATAAACTAAGTAGGAAGAGCAGCATCAGTCAGGTGGTGGGTGTCAGCAACAAGGTCGTTTGTGAAATTCTCTCATCAGCACTGGTGGTGCCAGAGTGAGCTTCTCCAAATCCTTGTCTTGTCCGTTATTTCTTTGTACAACCTTGTCCTGGAGCTGGGCTGATGAGTTTGGAGGATACTGGTTTGCAGTAGGCTGCGGGCCTAGGGTCTCTATCCTTGAGATCCTTGGCTTACAATTTGCCGAGGAGGAGGGTGTCTCTGGTTGTCTTCCTGTCTTCCTTGTCCTAGGTTTACCTCCTCGAGGCTGGCGATGTGTTCTTGTTGAACAGCTATGGAGGATGTCTGCCCGTCTATCAAGATGAAATGCCTAGAAGGTATCACCAAGTTGTGGGGAGAGGGCTTGCTGGTCTGGTTCATGGAATGGAAATGGGCTTGGTTGTCCACATTCAGAGAACGGAGAGTGATTCCAACTCTCCCGCTTGCTAGAGATATCACTTTTCTGGAGTTTTTCTTCCTCATCTGCACCCCGGCACTTTCAAAGGGTTGTTTTGAGAGTTAAAGGAATGAAAACACGTAAAGTCTCTCACACGTGGCAGGGTCAGTTATAATGAATCAGAACAACCTGAACTTGGTCAATTAGGGAGACAAGGAGGACTGTTCAAGTTCTAGTCTCCTGTGCTTGTGAAAGAAGCCTTTGAATTATGTTGAAGAACATGAAATGTGCCATGGGCTTCCCAAAAGAATGAGCAAATTTGTCTGACGTGGAACAGTCAGAAGGCTCCCTAAAAGCAAGAATGCCAACGTTGTTTCCCATGTACTTGGACACGTTATCACCAGGAACTGGTGCCTGGAGAAGGGCATCATACTTGATAGAGAATCAGGGGGAGAGGAAGACTTTCTAAGATGGAATTATAGTGGGTACAAAAACTGTGCTCAAACATCGCAATGACTGTGAGGGAGGACGGAGCAGGACCCGCCAGTGTGCTGTGCAGTCGTACGAAGGATGACCACAGCACCTAACGATAGAAAGGACGAGGGGGTGAGGAGAAACCAGTAGGGTAACTGATGAGGTGGAGCGGAAAGTGAAGACGTTTGGTGCATGCCAATGTTTTGCTTACTCTGGTGGGAGATGGTTTGGGGCATCCTATGTCAGAGAAGCTGAGTCAAATCCAAACAGGAGGTATTGTTTGAAGGTGGTGCTAAGCTTATGAACCTAAGTGCTTGCTGAGAAGCATCAGCCTCTCTAGGTGTGACTCTTCACACCTGAGTGCCCACCTTGTTTCCTCCACAGGCCCACACTTAATAAACCTAGGACTGAGCAAGCCCTGTGGGCCACTGACTCCTCAGGAGGAGCTGGTGCCTACCTCTCAGACAGCAGAGGAGGAAGAGAATGAGGAGCAACCGGGGGAAGAGGCTCTGGATCCGGATTGGGCCCCAGACCTTGAGGAGGAAGAGAATGACCTCAGGGATCCAGCTGTACTCAGTGCTGTCTATAATACCCAGGTGTACCCTGGTTCTGGATTCACAACTTTTCTATTTCAAGTTTGAACTTTAGTTACTCTCTGCCTCCTTCCTTTTCTCATTCCCCCTGGCTCCCACTTTGTTTTGGATGCTGTCTTCGCCTTAGAACCAGGCCCTAGCAGGGCAGTGCCTGGCCCCCTGTGTGGTGGCTCTGCTACTTGGTGCTGAAAGTAAGGCATTTTTGTCTGACCCTGAGTCCCCTGTGTCTCTGACAGCCATTTGATCCCCCTGGATTCCCACAGCCAACGGAGTGTGGTAAGGACTCCCATGCTGTGATGGAGGTGCCACTCCATTACCTTTCAGTCTTCTCTGGAAATGCTCGCCTTCCCATCCTCGCCAGGGAAAGAAAGCAATCCTATTCCAGTTGATTCAGAATATGAGAGAAGGTTAAGTTGCTGGTGTCCTGGCTGTTGGGAATTACTGACTTTCCTTTCTCCTTCTTCATCCATGAGCCCAGGTGGCATGCAGAAGATACGATTGAGGCTCATTTTAGCCTGCATTTTCCTTCCTATTTCAGAGAGGCCTTCCTGGCTCCTCCAGAGTCAAGGCTCCTGGTGTGCTGGGGATGTCATCTGCCTCCTTGCAATTCCTGTGGCAGGTGAGTCTGCTCCATCACCACCCTCTGTTCTCCATCCTCGAAGATGGTGACTAGGTGGTCCAGGATTCCATCCTTGAGAGTGCAGAGCAGCCTTTATTTCTATCATGCTCAACCTGCTCCTAAGCTCGCTCTGCAATGAGGTACCTGCAGCGAGGGGTGGGGGTGGGCGGAGTACCATGATGCAGGGGAGCTTAGCCCCAGCCAGCGGTGCTGTGCTCTATCCGACATGACAGACTCTTCCGTGAATAGCTCTGTGGCCATTCAAATGAAAACAAACTCGGAACGAAATCTCCACTCCCACCTTATCAGAGAGTAGCACTGAGCTCAAGGTTGAGAAAGAGCACCTGCCCTTCAATTGACTACAGAATGAGACCATGGGCTGGGCTATCGGGGAATGTAGGGGCCAGGAACTCTTGCAGGGAAAACTAGATGGAAAGACACAGCTCCGAGGGAGGGCCTCAAAGGAGTCAGAAAAGTGAAAGGCAAGTGGCTAAACACGACAATCATGACAGTAGGTCACTACAGAGAGGAGACGGAGGGATGGGGAATCACCAAAGCCTTGAAAAAGCACATGCCCCATACACTTGTCACAGCTGATCCCTGAGAAGTCACCAACCCTATTAAAGACAAGTGGCAGGAACAACGGTCTGGTGCCATGAGGGACTCCAGGGAGAAGGCAAGATGCTGGGTGGGGTCCTTGAAGGACAAGGCAGGCGAGAATAGAGGCAGAAAGGAACCGAGGCCTGGCAGCAAGTACAGCGCTCTTGCTGGCGATGGCCCTCCGCAAACTTCTGAACTCCTCTCTCAGACCTTGGACTTCCCATCACCAATCCCTTTCCGGCCTACGGGGCCCAAGGCCAGCTCTCCAGCACAGCACTGCAGACCTCGACTGCCCTCGCCAGACCCGTCTCTCTACCACAGCCCACCAGCCTCATGGTCTCTTAGGTTCAGGTACGGGCTCAAGGTCCCAGGACACGCTGAGTTCTTCTCTGGAAGTCTCCTGAAGGAGTAGTTGAGGTGGGTGGGGCCACTCTACCGGTTTCCACAGGAAAATACTTCATAGTTAACAGGAGTCTCATCCTTTCTCCTCTCCTGGATGAGGAAATAGAGACGAAAGGAGATTTTTAAGAAAAGAATTCACCCATGGTCGGTAGAACAGAACTGCGACTACAACTCAGAATCCTGTCAACTAGGGCTGAAGGCTTCTCCTTCTGCCAGGGAGGTTTCTTGGAATGGGAGTGCCATTGAACTAGGGTTATGATTCATGGAGCTGGGTTTGAGGAAGCACCTAGAGACAGGACATTCCTTAGACGTCCTGCTGAGACAACCATAGGTCCAATGAATTCAGAGCAGCTGAAAGCTTCTGTTTTTGTTTTTTTCATTAGTCTTCCTAGTCATCTGACCCAGCTCCATCCGTGGCACCAACGGATCTTGCAGCAGCAGCAGCAGCAGCATGGCCAAATGCTGAGGTAAAGCCTAGACAAGGGGCAAGGTGGAGGGGTTCTGTCTGCATGCTGGGCACTCCCTTGTGGCCAGGTGTCTGCCCCTGCAGGAACTGCCAATTAAAGCCCATACTCTTGCCCACCAGTGTTCTGCCCCATCCTCCTGAGGACGCCACTCCCTGCTCACCACTCTAGGAAGGGAATCGTGACGGGGGTGGGTGGGTCTAAAGGGGATGCCCCTCTTGACTTGAAGTCCTCCAGCCAAGAAGCCTTGGTCTCAGCAGCCAGACCCCTATGCGAACCTCATGACTGGAAAAGAGAAGGAGTGGGTGATAAAAGTGCAAATGGCTCAGCTGCAGAGTGAGACCCCTCGCTTGGATGACTACTATTATCAGGTGAGCCCCAGGGTGCTCTGTCCAGCCTATGGGCTTGGCTTCAGGGTGGCCCTGAACTCTGCCCTCCTCTTCTGAAGGAGGCAAGTGTGCGGGACAGGACCCAGATTTCTAAAGCTGACATCCCAGGCTCTTCCCCCACTTTCTCCAAATTTCAGTCCGATAGGATTATTCTTCCCCAAACACACCTTGTGGTTTTGTCTCCCTCCTCTTGATAAGTTTTGCCCCTGTTCAGCCTGAAAATACAGCCTTTCCCTCTGCACACTTTGATGATATAGAAATGCCTTTTTCCATCTTAAATATAAGTAGTGGAGCTCAATGTGTTAAACTACACATTTTCCTTCCTTTCCCCCTTCTTTCTACTTCCCCTTTCTGTAGGGGCAGGAGTCACATGTCATTTTGGGGGGCTTGTCTAAGTGGCTTCACTTTTCAGTTTCCTTGACTCCCCTCTTGAGGTCCCCCATCTTGACCTTTATTTCTTTCTTTCCACTAAGCTTCAAATACTCTCTTCTCTACCTGCCAGGATCACTGTAAGTGAAATACAGGCTATTTCGTTCTCTTGCCTTGTCTGGCATTTTCCTTAAATGAAGGAGCATTACGCAAGTCTCTGTTTGACTCTTGGCAGCTTCATTTTAGTGTGGGAGGTTCAGCTTTTCTTAAGATGCAGAGCTGATGAACAGATCCACAGGGATATAAAACTGATCTAAAGGTTGGTTGACAAATACACGCTTAGGTGCTAGCTCTGTATCTCGAGCTGCTGGTAGGCTTCATACTGAAATTCTAATTTTTTTTTTAAAAGCACAGGTAGATCTCATCAAGAGACTGGGATCTGGGGAAGGATAGCAGGTGCGTAGTATATGTGTGGAGCTGGAAATGAGAACCACCAAGAAGGCTGTAAATTCTGGAGGTTTGCTTCCGTGGAGCTGGTCCTCCACTTCGCTCCTGTCAATAAGACCTGGTGGTCATGGCTCACTCCTTAAATATTTGGGTTAGGAACCTCAAGACAGGTGACCATGGTGCTTATAATACTTAATGACTGATGCAAGGGCCTAAGGCTCCAGGATTGTTTCTGAAATGAATGCCGTAGGAGAGCATGTTAAGAGGTTGCATTTGAGAACCCTAATTCGAAGAGCAGAAGGCGAGCATTTGTGTTCCTTTCCCATGGATTCCCAGGAATATTATCAGAAAGTAGAGGAGCAGCAGGCAAATGAAGAGCTACTTGGGCAAAGGAGCAGAGTTGAATCTCTCAAACTGGTAACTCCTTACGTCCAGAAGGCAGAGGCTTATGAGTCAGGTAGGACCCAGGGTTGATCTGCCAGGCTGGAACGGCTGGGTTGGGATGGGGGCTCAGGGTGAAAGGGGAGGGGGTATATACCTGACTTCTTTCTTGTAGTGGTTCGAATTGAGGGTTCCCTGGGCCAGGTAGCCATATCCACTTGTTTTAGCCCTCGCCGAGCTATAGACGCCGTACCCCATGGAACACAAGAGCAGGTAGGTGCATCCTATTCTCCAACCCACTTTGCTCCTGTTTGGGGAAAGGTCTCCTGCTTTGAGCTCAGATCATGACCTAAGAACAAAGACACAGGAATCACGTTGTGTATTTAGCTCTTCCAGCTCAGTTGGCCCTTGCATGGGGCCTTGGGCTGCAGCTCTGGAAGTGTGGCTGATAGCTGGGGTCTCTTTCCTCCTAGGACACGGGGGCTGCAAATGGTCAGAGACTCCGGGTATTACATCGGATTGAGAAGGTGAGATTAGCAGATCCTTGAGGGTAAATGCCCAGCTTCCCTTTGAGAATGGGATATTGCTCAAATCTACCTCTCCTCCTCTCTATTCACCGTCAAACTTCTAGATGTTCCTTCAATTACTAGAGATAGAGAAGGGCCAGAAAGATGGGGCTCCACAGCCCTGGTCCTCTGAGCAGAAGGGTCTTGAAGCTGAGAAGCTCTTCCAGACCCTGATGGCCCAGGAGCAGAATAACCTGGAGTGAGTATGGCAGCACCACCCCTCAGGCGCAGGAAGGGAAGGGGGTGATGAGCCAAGCGGCTATGCCTCTGCCCCTCTCCCCTCTATTTAGACCTCTGAAAATGCCATGCTGCCTTGCTTTTAGGGAGGTGGCAGATGGCTTTCTGCAGGTGCTCTCTGTGAGGAAGGGGAAAGCCCTGGTGGCCCGGCTGCTCCCCTTCCTGCCCCATCATCGAGCTGTTAGCCTTCTTCTGGCTATCACCCACAATCTGCCCTTCCTGGTCCGGAGGGACGTGGCTGATCAGGTACTACGGAGTGGAGTAGAAAGGGGAGGGTGTTTTGAGGGTTAGGAATCTTACCACCTCTCTAATCCCTACCGGTGAGATGCCAGAGAAAGGTACGGGTCATTGAGAAGGGAAGGGGTGGGGGGTGTCTTCCTAACCCTGCTACCATCAGGGAGTTGCAGAACCTATCACTATGGGGATAACACACACACACACACACACACACCTGTTGAGAAAGGGTATGTATGTGAGTGCTCAGGAGAGCTAGTGGGCTGTGGAGGTTTGAGAAGATAAGGGCTCCCTGGTAAGTGTTGAGCCCCGTATCTCTCCACAGGGAAGGCTTTCTGAACAAGTGGGTGTTGAAGGCACCTGATGTTAGACCCGAGTGGTGATGGGTCTGGTGAGTGACCTGTGCAGGAAGACACCAAAGGCAGATCAGGAAGGGGGAAGTTGGTTGGAGGCAAGCGAGGAGGAGGTGAAGTGGACTTTTACATCCCGGGTCTTCCTGCAGGCCCTGCAAATGTTGTTCAGACCTCTGTGGAAATGCATACGTCATTTGACCTTCCAAGAACTCCTGCAAGGACTTCAGGGACTGATGCTGCTACCAACTCCCTCAGAAAGGCCCATCACTGTGGTGCTTCAGAATCAGGTAACCCACCTGAGAGGCTATTCTTTCCCTAGATGGCTTCCAGGTGGTATCACTGGTAAGTCATAATGGAGGGAAGGTTCTCTTGGCGTGCCACAAATCTTACCATATTCTGCAGTCAACTTCTAGTGCACATCAGGCTCACCTGGAGAGTGCGTCCCATGTGGCTTCCCCAGTCCCTTCCCCAGAGATTGCCATTGAGCAGGTCTGAGGTGGGGATTGTACATTTGCTTCTCCAGCAAGCTCCCTGGGGATACTGGTGTGTGGACCACACCACTCTAGGCAGAGGTCTCCAGACATCTGTGATTGTGTACGCCTTTGAAGACAGCAGAGCTGGGGAAGCGCTGCATGCCTCGGGTGATCTTATTTTTTTACCCTGGACTATGTACATATCATTTGCAGTTTGGAATATCTCTGCTCTATGCCCTGCTGAGTCACGGGGAACAGCTGGCGTCTCTGGACTCTTCCGTAGAGGGATCCAACAGGGACCATACAGCTTGGTAAGGTCACAAAGAGCCCTTGAAGGGAGAAATGGCACACCCCCTAGAGTGGTGGTTTCTATATGGCATAACTTTGTAATTAAGAGGACAATCTGTAAAGTCAAACAGACTTAAGTTTAAATTCTGGTCTGTCCCTAGCAGTATAACTTTTTTGAGCAAGTTTGGCTTAGCCTGTTTCCTCCTCTCTCCACTAAGGACGACTGGACTGAACTAACCCTTCACAGTTGTGAATACAGATGGCATTTAAGCTTAAACAAGGAAAACAAGGAAAGCACTAAGCTTTGGTGTTGCCTGGCCCACACCAAACATGCAACTAAATGTTCTCTTAATTGCTACAGGGGTGGGGGAGTAGTGCTTTGTTTTTTAAGTTTAGATTGTGACCTGATACCAAGGATAATAAAGAACCTTTGCCTTGTGTCTTGGGTTCTTGCTTCATTATATCAAGGCTGAATAAGGAAAGACAGTCTATGTTACTCACTTCTAACACATTTCTTCTCTGCTGTCCAGGACAAACATGGTGGTTTTGATTGCCTGGGAAATAGCTCAAATGCCAACTGCCTCTCTGGCTGAACCCCTAGCCTTCCCCAGCAACCTTCTCCCCCTGTTCTGTCACCACGTGGACAAACAATTGGTAGAACAGCTGGAAGCCAGGATGGAGTAAGTCATGGGAGAAACGGGATCACGGTCCCTTGTTCAAGTCTAAGCTTAGGCCTGTCCCTCTCCTCCCTACTACTACTGCCTCATGAACTTGCTTGTAGAGAGTCGCCCCAGGAGCTATAGCATTTACCCTGAATAACCAATCGGACCCATGCTAGGGTCCTAAGGCAAGGCTGTTCATGTATTCCCAGGCACTTTGGCTGTTTTTCATGCTAAGCTATCGGAAGGTAAGAACTGATTCAAGAAACTAAACAACATGCTGGTTGTTTTTTAAAAAATGGAATTGTCTTTGCAATGAACACCTATTCTCTTTATAGATTGTCTGGACCTACGGAACTGGTTGCTCTGGAATACACATTTGGGGGGGAAACTTAACTATCAAACCCTAGCTGTGTGAGCTATATCTACAGAGTTCCCGAAGAAGAATCTCAGACATTTCTAAATGCCTTGACCCACTGGAGGACCTGCCCCAAACACCTATGTTCTTCAAAACCCTGAACGATGTGCCTAAAAAGCAGGCATGGCAAAGAAGGTATCACTAAAGAGAACAGAATGATGTGTTGACACCTGCTTGTAAGAAGCTATTAATAAAGGCCATCTGCTTTCTTATGTGTGCATGCTCCAAGTGTTTCGACTAAGGGGACATGAGGTCTTGTGACTGTAGGGACTGTGAGCGATTACCCCAACGGTGGAAGGAGATCAGACACAAGGTTGCAATAACAAAAGAGGTTTTATTTGTACTAGCTTAAGCCAGGGCTCAAGTCCTCAGGTACTCAACCATGCACACCGTCTTGGACAAGAGCACCGAACAAAGAGAATGCTGCCATTTACATACACAGGGTTTACGTAGCCAGGGCGTCCCCAGCCTGCCCCTCCCGCTTTCCGCTGATGGGCTTGTTTGTGGTGGGTTGGCAGTTTGGTCCTTTGTGTTGTTCCTGTGCTGGCTGTCGTCTTCTCATTGGCAGTTTGGCCGCCGTGTCGTTCCCAGGTTGGCTAGCCTCCGTCCCCGGGATTTTCCATCTCTGTACTGTACACAGAGCAAGATGAAACCAAGGCCTACCCGAGGTGGCGGAGCCTGCCATGGAGGCAAGTTGGCTTTACAGTGACAGCCATCAAAACCATGCCCTTGAGAACCGTTTCAGTGTTGCCATTCTTTACATAGAGAGGAGGTGGCTGAGCCAAGAGGGCTGGATGTAAATGTTTTCCTGGGGATAGAAAATACTCCGTTTCATCTTAGACGAGGGTGGTTGTGCATTTATCAGCAAGCACTGTTTAGGTCTGAGAGTAAGGGTGGTGAGCACTACCAAGTCTTTGCTCTTTTGAAGGGTGTATTCTGAATGGCTATGGACTGACACAAAGGACCAGTGATACACACCGTGGGAAGGACCAAGGAATCAAACGCTGGATGATGAGCATGAGAGAAGACCATGTTGAGTGGTAGAGGAAGGCCTCTTCAGGGAGGTTATGTTTAAGCTGAGCTGAACACGAACCAACAGGCAAGAAGTGGGGGCAAGTGTTTCACACAGACCCTGACAAATGAAAGGTTTCCAAAGTGAGAATGGAACAGAAGGACAGTGCTGCTGATCTTACACAAATAAGGGAGAA
>NW_022103905.1:2789282-2791408 GCF_000313985.2 Echinops telfairi | reverse complement strand
TAGGAAGGTTGAGAACCACTGCTAGCATTGCTATGATTCAGAATCTATTCAATGGCAGTAGTTTATTGAATTGTTAGGGAGTAAGATAAGGTGACCAGATGTCCCGCTTTTGGCGGGACAGTCCCGATTTTTAACAATTTTTCCCGCATCCTGCAGCACTTTTTAAAAGTCCCGATTTTTGAAAATAATGTATGACAGGCTAGGGTATATGGTTTTCGGCTGCCATGTGGCTATTTCACCAGGATATGAGTTTTATCAATGGTGTCTCGCTTTATCAATGTTAAAATCTGGTCACCTTAGAAGAAGTCAAGGGGGGGGGGAAGTTTGGTAGCAAAAAGGGGGAAGACAGTAGTAGTGATAGAGAGCAAAAGTCTGTAGTCTGTCTTGGAAGTGAGAGTTTGACAGACATTGTTGATGGACCAGAAGAGGGTGGCTAAGAATCGGGGATGACTCCAGGATATTAGCTAAAGTCCATGGGTGGCCCTTAAGAAGAAACCTGACTGGTGGAGAGTTAAAACATCAGTGTTTTAGACCCTTGAAACTTGAGGCCTCTAAACAACTCAAGTTGAGCCCCCCAGGTAGTGGCCTTAAAGGGAAAGGTCAGGGATACACACGAAGAAAGGGGTGGGATCAGCATGCAAATATTTAAAGACTGGAGTGTGGAAGAAATTATGTAGGAACAAGAGCAAATATAGGAAACAAGTTACCTGTGAGGTTGGTAGAAAGGTTAGGGAAATGGTGTTACTGAAGTTGAAAGTACTGTGTGCCAAGAGAGATTAACTGCTGGAATGAAGGCAGAGAAGGTGACTGCCTGTAACAATAGGATCATTGGAAACTCCAAGGGGATTGAACCATTTTGGTGGGTGCTGGAGGGGGCAGCCTCTTTAAGGATTAAGATGGGAATAGAGGTGAGGAAAGAGGGATTCCACGAAGATTCAACTTTACCTTTTGCTAGAAAGGATGCAGAGAGACTTGGCAATAAGTCAGAGTCGTGGTCAATGTGAGTTAAGGAAATTGTTTTTTTCTGAAAATGGACAAGATTATAGCAGTTTGCTAATGAAAACACTAGAAGGGGAGAAGGCAATGCAGGGTGGTGATGGGGAGAATTTGAAAGAAACAAAGTCTTAGAAAAAGGGAGAAACGATAGATGGAGGGGCAGGGGAAGCTGGCCTTTGATAGGCATGTGTCCCCATCTTTGGAAAATGTGTTGCTGAGACGGGAGCTGCTATCTATTGGGAGACGTTTGGTAAAGACTTCTCCACACTTCTTTGCAGGTGATCTTGAATCAAGCTTCCCTGAGAAAACAAGTGATGAGGCAGGAACCCTCTCTAGCTCTTACCTGTCTTCCTGCCTGTTTACAATGTGTGTCCTTGGACTTCAGCACTCTGACTCGTGGATCAGGGCAGTAAGTCTTAGTCTACACTAGAAGGGCGATTGGCATTTATGGAAGATGAAGCTGGTTGCTCCCATAAAGACTTATAGTCTCACAAATCCTAAGGAGCACTCCTGTCCTATAAGGCTACTGTGTCAGAATTGAACTCGATGGCAGTAGGTGGTTTATTTTACCAAGGGAATTTGCCTGTACCTCAGAGTCTGAAAACTAACAGCTAAAAGGCAGGGCTCGGGTGGTGGAGGGTTCTAGGAGGCATATGGAAAAGAGCAACAGGGCCCTGCAGGACTTCAACTATTTCAAGATCGTTATGAGTGGGTTTCTGCTAGAAGGCTGTGGTTTGTGAGTCAAAGCCGGAAACTGACTCAGTTGGATAGGTTAGAGAGGTGAGCTGGTGGACTAAATGCATACCCCATAGCTCAGGCAAGAACAGTTGACCAAAACTAAAGCTGTGACAAAATGGTTACCGGAGTCTCACTTTGGGACACTTTGACACGACTGAGCCAATCCCAACTCGAAACAAATTCACCACAATCGCCACCACTTGCTGCATGTGAGCTTTATTTTTTTTTAAATTTTTAATCGTTTTATTAGGGGCTCATACAACTCTTATCACAAGCATACACACATCAATTGTGTAAAGCACATTTGTACATTCATTGCCCTCGTCATCCTCAAAACATTTCCTCTCCACTTAAGCCCCCAGCATTAAGTCCTCATTTTTCCCCTCCCTCCC
>NW_022103905.1:2780186-2788074 GCF_000313985.2 Echinops telfairi | reverse complement strand
GCTAGGAGCACCCTCTTCCAAAATATTTCTTCACCTGTAGTAAGCTAGGAGCACCCTCTTCCAAAATATTTCTTCACCTGTAGTAAGCTAGGAGCGCCCTCTTCCAAATTGTTTCTTCACCTGTAGTAAGCTAGGAGCTCCCTCTTCCAAATTATTTCTTCACCTGTAGTAAGCTAGAGGCAGCGTCTAAAAGCTGAGCAGGACAGTTCTTACCTATGAGGGGTTCACATGAGTCAAAAAAATTAATAGCATTCTAATGCACTACTTTCCCCTTCTTGGTCAGGAATTGACATCATGTGAGTGAATGCTTTCATCTGCACTGTGTTTGTCTTGTGTATTCCTGATCTCTAGTTGCTAGGAAAATAATTTGTGAATACAGCCCTATAAAGGAAGGAGAAAGAGAAAAAAACCCCGAAGCTCTTCAGCCTAGCAGATGACATGACACACATACATGACATAATGGGCATTCATAAGCTAGTGGGACCACAGCATTTCTGAGTTCTTTTTTTTTGAATTGAATGTTAAATTCCCAGAGAACAACTTTATCATATCCAGTTTCTTCCTCTATTTCTCAGTATGGTTTGGGGTCTTTTAATTGCTCAAAGCGTTAAACCTTTGGTATTCTTTTCATTGTAAATGTCCTGTCTCCTTGTGCCAGTGTAGTTTGTGTGCTGCTTTTAATGCTATTACAATACTCAACCTTTCAACTATATCTTGGTTTGCGTAGCCTTTTACATAGTTGACACTTGGTTCTTTTCCATGTACGTAGACAGGAATTGGGTGTTCACAAAAAAAGCATCAGTTCAAGTATAAAGAGACATGTAAAGTGTGTCGATCTTTTTTGTTCTCTAAAAGGGCATAATGGTACCATGTCCAAAATTTTTTGAGTCTGATATATAGCATAATGTTTAGCAGTGCCTTCTGAAAGGACCCTGTGATGCTGCGGCTTAAGCTTTGGACTGCTAGCAGGGAGGTGAGGCACCCTGCTCTGGTCAAGGTTTCTGTCTGGGAAACTGGAGCAGTTCCACTCTGTCCTAGGGTCACTCTGAGGATGACGACGATTGTGATTTTGCTTTGGCAACTTCTGTAGAAAAAACGCTTTGAAGAAGCTGGAGCTTTTTAAACAGCCTGTTAGCCCCTCTCACTCCATTCCATTACTTTCAGGTTTGAGGCCCTTCCTTTAAAAGTAAATCCATTTCATGATTTATTTAAAAGCTGTGGCATCACTAGTCTTTTCTCATCCTGGTAGCCAGTATTGGTATTTTGATTGTCTAGTGCTTTCAAAGTTCTGTAACTGTACCGCTGTCTGATATGTGAGTCATTAACCACAGGTGGCTGATAGAATTAAAGTCAAAAATTCCATTTCCCAATAATCCCACCTAGATTTCCAGTGCTCAGTAGCCACATGTGGCTATTGCCAACTTTCATTAGACAGTGCCGATACAGAGCACATTTACCATCTGTAATGTACTGTTTTGGAAAACTTTAGTACACTTCAAAGTCTACACATGTATAAATACTTTGTTAAAGTCTTTGAAAGCATTTTAAGGTAGCAAAATTTTGTTCACTGTGAAACCTCCTCTTATAAATAATATATACATTACATTGCTGATAATTGCTATTGTGATGGCTCTTTTTTAAAAAATCATTTTATTGGGGCCTCATACAACTCTTATCACAATCCATACATCCATCCATTGTGTCAAGCACATTTGTACATTTGTTGCCCTCATCATTCTCAAAACATTTGCTTTCCACTTGAGCCCTTGGAGCCCAGCTCCTCATTTTCATCCTCCCTCCCTGCCCCCCATCAATCTGTGACAGCTCTTTTAAACATATTGTGCATTTAAGATGAAGAAAAAGATGTTCCTTTCTTATTTCCACTTACTCCTATACTCTTGCTTTGGGGTGGACAGGTTAGAGGGGGAAGAAATGAAGAGGGAGATGGGAGAAGGCCCTAGAATGGTTCATAGTCTCTGAAGTTGGAGTGTAGAATTCTATCTGATGAACTAAAGAATTGTTTCCTACTCCCCCTCACTACTGAAGGTGAATATTCCTGTGGGTAGATAATACGTAGTCTAAACTTCTCTTTTAGATTTGTATGGGAGAATTCTGGCAGCAGCACATCAACAGACAAGCCTAAATTACTGGTTCTTAGTAAAAAGTATGAACTGCTCATCTATGAATTCAATTTGAAAGATGGAAGATGTGATGCAGCCCTTATGTGTAGCTGCAATAGGGAGATGTTACAGAAGCTCGTGGAAGATCAAAATGCCAGTAAGTTTCTACAGGGGATATTTCAGCATGTTGAACTCTTGTGACATTATTAGGTAATTGTGATTATTGCTGTAAAAGCTTTTGTACAGTTGGAGTCAAGGAGAGATCCGTGTTTGCCAAATGGGTGATACTGCCCCCTGGAGGTTTCTAGAATGATCCTCAAAAAACCGAACTCACTGCCATCTATCTAGTCATTCCAACCTCATAGCGACCCTACAGGACAAGGTAGAACTACCCCTGAGGGTTTCCGAGATAGTAGCAATGGGAGTAGAAAGCTCTGCCTTTCTCCCACAGAATGGCTGGTGGTTTTGAACTGCCGAACTTGCAGTGGGCAGCCCAACACGTTACTCACTACACCTAAAATTATCCTGGGGGACTGCGAAAGCAGACACCCACACTTTATACTGGATTGTGGGCTATAGTACAAAAGTTTTTAATTGCCAAGAAGTTGCTGAGTTATTTTTTCCTAAAAAGGGAGGAATAGGCCTTGGGAAGCCATGATCTAAATTCACATTCTCCAGTGCAATAGCTACGAGTTCCATGGGGCACTAGAGTCGTTGATCTTTGTTTGTTTGAATTAAAATGCATTGGGTCTGTGAGTTGGCATCAACTCAGTGGCAGTACGTTTTTGGTTTTTTAGGTATATGTCATTTACTTAGTATATAAAAAAGTAAAATATGGTGATTTTCTGTTATATTTTGAAATGGTTACTTTAGGTATATTAGACTATATGATTATAATTAATTTTACTTATTTTTACTTTTTTGATATTACATTACATATCTGGCTTATATCTGTAGCTTGTAATATTTTCTGTTGGGCAGTTCTGATATAGACTGCTTATAGAACTGTTGACTCTGTGTCAGCCTCATGACTGCAGGGAGCTGGAATCAGTAGTGCGCGCGCGCGCGCCCTCCCTCACCCTTGCTTGTGCATTGGGTCTTGGGGATTCCCCAGGGTAAATAGTCTTCTTTTTGAATATTTCTTCTACTCTGTCTTCAGGCTGTAGCCCTAAATTGAAGAATCGGGGCTGCTGTAGACAGTTTTCATATTCATCGTTTACCCTCTTCCCAACCACCACTTGTTCAGTTGGGTGTGAGCAGTGTCTGCCTAGAGCAATGGTTCTCAACCTTCCTAATGCCGTGACCGTATAATGCAGTTTCTCAACGTATTAAATGGTTGGTGACCCCAACCATAAAATTATTTTCATTGCTACTTCATAACTATAGTTTTGCTACTGTTATGAATTGTAATATAAATATCTAATATGCAGGATATATTTTCATTGTTACAAATTGAACATAATTAAACATAAAGCATAGTGATTAATCACAGAACAATATGTAATTATATATTGTGAAATATTTATGTGTTTTCTGATGGTCTTTGGTGACCCCTGTGAAGGGGTCATTTGACCCCCAAAGGGGTCTCGACCCACAGGTTGAGAACCGCTGGCCTAGAGTTTAACTCGGCCTTCCCCCTTTGTTTTGCCTGTTTGTTTTTATTTTTACAGAATCAAATTCACCAATTGTAAAATTGTGACTAATTAAAATAATATCCTTTTGTCCCATAGGTATTTCCATATCATCTTTGAGGATTCTGTCATTTCACAATAGCACATCATTATTATTCATCAACAACTGTATCGTCCTACATATTGCGTTTCCAGAAAGAGATGCTAACATTAGAGTACTCAACTTTTTCACACTACCTTTGCCTGCACAAGCAGTGGATGGAATTGTTGATGCACAATTATGCCGAGGAATTTTTTTTGTTCTGAATAGTTTAGGCTGGATCTGTATCCTTAATGATAAAAATGTTGATTGCTAAGCAGAGGAAGAAGGTACATAGACAGATGAGCCGCCTTTGGCTTTTCATTTTAGGGAAAGTGGTTAAATTGTTTTCAGAAAAAGCTCCTCAGGGCAAAAGTTCTTCATGTCCTTAAAATATGCAGCTCTTATTGCTTTGTATCTTATCTGACTTTTTCAGTCTGTGCATGTTTTTATAGTTGTGATCATCATAGCCCTACTTGTTTGAGTTGTTTTTAAAATTGTATGCTTTAACTCATTTAAAATATACTTATTGAATCTAATGTATATTGTTTCAGGATGGATGGTTTTCTCACTTAAGCATTTATTTTCATTTATGGATATAATAATAGTCCACAAGTATTCCATCATATTAATGAGCATGGTTTACTTAATTTCAATTTGATTCTGGATAATATTTTTATTTCTTTGTTTCTAGCAGATCTGTAGGTCATTAGCAAAATTATTTTGAAGATTTTTAAAATGCCCCCATATGTAAATTTTGGATTTCATTTCTGAACTAAAGGAACAGCTTTTATATTTTTGCTAAATCATATTCTGTATTAAAATTTCTCTTTAAAAATATACTGAATTCACTCCATTTTTGTTTCCAGTTATAGAACTACACTGTCCATCATGGTAGCCACTAGCTACATGTGCTGTTGAGCACTTGAACTGTGGCTAGTGCTACTGAAACTGAACGCCGCATTTTATTTAGTTATTTGTTTTCCTTAAAAATGGACATTCTGTTCAGTTATTGGAAAGATTTAAGTATATTTGAAGCAACTTTGGTTGTCCCAACTTTTTGACTGTCAATTTTATGAAGTATGAATATGAGGATGCTTCAAAAATGTTGTGAAAAATATTCCACTATCTTTTAATTCCATATTTCCCCTGAACTTTTTGAAGCTCCCTCATTTAAATCAGATTATTTCTGATGTAAATTTATTACCCACACAAGGGTGGGATGTGGGGAGGGAGGAGAAGAAAGAGGATCTTATATCAAGGGCTCAAGTAGAAAATGTAGAAATGATGGCAACATATGTACGAATATGCTTGATACAATTGATGTATAAAATGTTATAAGAGCTATAAGAACCCCCAATAAGATTATTTTTTTAAAAAAAGAAAAGATACCATGCAAATTGAGATGTGTTGCAAGTGTAAAATACATACCAGATTTTAAAAACTTGGTATTTTTAAAAATGCAAATTACCTCATGAATAAACTTTTATAGTGATTTTATTGAAAGATAACATTTTTAATATATTATATAAATATTAAAATGAGGTTCACCAGTTTATTTTTACTTTTTTAATGAAGCTTCTGGGAAATGTATGATTACAAATGCAGTTTCCAGTCCATTTCTCTCGGTCGGTGCTGTTCAAGAATGCTGGTGGGAAATGTTAGGGCTCCCCAGGGCTGGCACAGACTGGTGATCACGTGTTGCTGAGTGAACTCTGTCGAGAAATAAAAATGTTTCCACAACATGTTTGTTGCACAACATTTTTGAAGCCCCCTCTTATTTAGACTTCATAAAATTTACAGTCAAAAGTTTATTGTACCCCACATGATTCTTCACAGAGCGATTTCTGTCCAGCCTTCCTTCTGTTGCTGTACCTACAATATTAGATCGATGAAGCCAAAGCTCTCAACTGTCCTGGGTTTTAAATTAGGCATATTGAAAACCAAGATTTCTTTAACTCTTAACTCAAAGATATTTTTGACACTGTGAATGGTGCCCATGTAGCTGATGTGGATTTGGCATTGCACCAAGAAGAGACGTGTGGTGAGCAGCCGGAGGAGCCAGCCGAGGTGTCTTCCTTCACGTCAGTGAAAGTGTCTCAGGACCTGGATGTGGTTGTGATCGTCAGCTCCTCCAGCTCCGCCATTGCGCTCAACTTAAATCTGTACTTCAGGTGCGTAGATTACTGCAGTTTCGAATTGGAGGCCAGTCATTAGAGCCATAGAAGTTAGTAAGTTTACGTTTAAATAAGTCACTTTCATTTGTTAAACAGGTTTCATGTTCTGTTAACCTAACTGACATTCTAGCCACTACTCAGTAGAGTGATATGTACAGTAATGTGTGCAGATACTCTCAGGCAGTGCTTTTACTTCTGGATTCACTTCAGAGTTTGCGTTTCGTGTGGTCTGTATTAGTATATATGGTTTATACCATCATATAAAGATTCAATCAAGCACAGTTTTAAAATCCATTGTTTTGGGTAGGATTTTTTTTCCTCTTCCTTTTCTACCCCCATTGATTTTTTTATGATTCTCTACTTACCTCGTACCCTATACTGTTACCGCATAGTCTGCCCTTTAGGATCACTATGAGTCAGAATCGCAATGGCAGTCAGTTTGTTTTAGGGGTGTTTCCTTACTAAAACCCCATCTACCTATAATTTTATACCCATTTTACAGTTGTTATCTTCCTTGACTTTTTTGTATCATTTCTAAGCCAAGTTTAGCACTTAATTCTGTAGTCTTTATGTTTTCCTAATTTTTCATGTTATGTCAGTGGCTCCCTGTAAATTCCATTCCGTGGTTGGTTCTTTCACTTCCTTGTCAGTGGCTTTTTCCTGTACTTTACCTTAGCTGCCCATGCCTGTAGCCATTTCCTATTTGAAACTGCCCTTTCCCCAAATCACTGCTTTAACCTCTGGCCACAGTTTCTCATCCTTTTCAGCTTGCTGGCTTCAGTATCTCCACTTCACCTGTCGTCTGACTTCATTGGAATTCCCAGTCTGTTGACCTTCCACTTCCATCCATCTTCACTTCCCTCTTTCCACTATACTGTCTATGAGTCTTCATTTCAGTTGGTTTCTCCAGTATACTGCAAACTTTTGTTGCTAGTTTGGTAGTATTTGACCTGGAAAAATCCCAACTGTGAGTGAAACTTTTTCATTGCTTATAACCAAGCAGCTGAGCACTCCTGAGAAAACTAGAAATTTTCATATCCTTATATTTTTAAATCCATATACCCACCTTTGATCTGTTATTGCTTAGAAATTTCATAGTGATTTTTAATTTACTTCTGGGTGCGCAATTCTGTTTCATTGGCCTATGTATCTATCATTGTATCAATACCGGACTGTTTCACTACTGTAACCATGTAGTAGGTTTTGAGATCAACAGGTGAGAGGCCTCCTACTTTGTTCTTCTTTAATAGTACTTTGCTTATCAAAGGTCTTTTCAGTTCAAGCTCCAAGGGTAAGGAAACCCAGCTCCCTGAATTAGTGCCTAGAGGCACCCAACTCTACTCAGCTCCACTTCTAAGGGTGAGCAAGCCCACCTCCCCCAATTAAATGCCCACGGGCACACTATTCCACAACCCACTCTCCTGCTCGAAAGCATTCCGTTTTACTCAGTGGGGCTTTCATGCTCTGACTATTGGTCCTGCTGCTGCTGCTCCTGCTCCTCCTCTTCCTCCTCTAATGTCACAGCTGTCTTCTGGATCTAGGAAGTTCACTGCACTGGGATCCTGAGGTCCAGAGGATGTGCTCCACTCCTACCCCTTACTGGTAATGAGATCTCCCCTCCTGCTTTATACCAAACAGGATGGCATTCCAGTGAGTCCCGTTCACAATTACTTACAGGTGAATCCTATCAGTATCTTACCAGATTCGTGCAGGGAGTGCTCTTTAAATAATTCACTACCTTTGTATCCATTCTTTTTTCTTTTCTACAATAGTTTGAGTAGAATTTGTGTCATCTCTTCTCTGAATGTTTGGAATAATTTACCGGTGAAACCATCTGGGCCCAGATTTTTTGTTGTTTTTTATTGGCCTGATCGATTTTTT
>NW_022103905.1:2775620-2777406 GCF_000313985.2 Echinops telfairi | reverse complement strand
TCCTCATGTTGTGGTGACCCCCCGAACCATAACATTATTTTTGTTGCTACTTCATCACTGTCATTTTGCTACTGTTCTGAATTGGGCGACCCCTGTGAAAGGATCATTTGACCCCCAAAGGGGTTGCGATCCACAGGTTGAGAACTGCTGTACTAGATCTATGATTTTTTCCTTTTTGTTTTGATGAGGTTTATCTTCTTTTAGATTATCTTGTATTTTATTAATTTCTTCCCAAGTATAAAACAGTTTATTCTATTTTGAAATCTCCTTGACTTCCTCTCCATTTGCAATTTCCAGAACTATTTTCTCTACCTATGACATGGTTAGTGTCTTCATTACAAATTGAGATCTCTGACTCTTTATTTCAGTCTTACAGGTTTGTTGTACGTTAGATACTTCTATATCTGGGTTGCCATCTGGGTGTTATCCTTAGGTCTGTAACGCTCAGATTGTTGTCTATTGTTGTTCTTTGTCCAAAGAACACCCCTTGGTAGTCCTTATAAGCTTGGTTTGTTTCTCACAAATTCCTTCAGGTTTTGTTAATCTGGAAATGTTCTAATTTCACCATTGTATTTGAGGGACATTTTATTGGGTATGTAATTCTTGGTTGGAAATTTTTTTCCTTTAGAGTTTTATGTATGTCATCCCATTGTCTTTTTGCCTGCGTGATTCTTGCTGAGAAATCAAGTCTCATTGGTTCACTTTTGTAGATAACTTTGTTTTTCTCAAGTTGATGTTCTTGTTTTTGGTTTTGGCAGGTTTGATTATGATATGTCTTGGGGATACTCTTGAAGTTTATTCTGTTTGGATTTCATTTAGCTTTTCGAATGTATAGTTTCTCATCTTTCATGTTAAGGAAGTTTTCTTTCAATAACTCATAAACAATTTTCTCAATGCTTTTTGTTATTTCTTCTTGTAAAATTTCAATCACTTGTGAGTTATTCCTTTTGATGGTGTCCCACATAATTCTTAGGCTTTCTTAGCTTTTTCTGTTATTTTTTTTAATTGTTCCTCTGACAGATTGATATTGAGAGATCGATCCTTAAGCTCACTAATTTACCCTTCCATTGACTCAGTTCTGTGCTTTTGCTCTTTCAATGAATTATTTCTTAAATTTTAGTATTAATCTTTGTATTTCTATTTGCCGTTTGTGGACAGTTGTTAATTTTTTATTTGTTGTTGGTTTTTTCCTTGATTTCTTCCATTGCTGTCTTGATATTTCTCTCCGTCCAAATAAAGAAGTCAATAATTGTTTGAAATTTTGATACTGACTTTATCACTTTGTTATAAGCAGTGGAAATAAGGAGTTCTGGTTAAGGAAATGTAATTGCCTATGTAGTTCCTTCTCTGATTATTTTGCTTCTGTTGTTATTTTCAATGTTTTAGTATGGTGAAATGATCTACAGGAAGGCATTTTTGAATTCAATAACGTCTATGTAAATAAGTCATTGATTTTTATGATTTTTTTCATTAAGTTATACCACTATACCACTATCTTTTTCTGGATTAGTCTGTTAATATAAACACAGTGTGCCCTAAGCAAACTCCCTTTTCAACTTCCTCCTCCCATCCTGGTAATCCATTTAATTATGTTCGATTTATTGAGAACCTACCAAACGCTTTTTCACTCTACCGGTTTACATCCCACCAGCGATAGATGAGGGTTCCAGTTTGTCCACATTCTTGACAACGCCTGTTGTTTTCCATGTGTTTTGGGCTTTTTTAATTTTGTTTTTTTAAATCATTGGGGGTTCGTACAACTGTGTGTGTGTGTGTGTGTGTGTGT
>NW_022103905.1:2772820-2774043 GCF_000313985.2 Echinops telfairi | reverse complement strand
ATTAAAAAAAAGATTACTATAGTCTTGGGAATGTGGAGCGGTAGTTGTCCTATAGGGTCACTGTGAGTCAGACTTGATGGCAATAGGTTTTCTTAATGACTAGTGAGTGACATTGAGCATCTTTTCATGGATTTGTTGGCTATTGGGATATCCTCTTTGAGACAGTGTTCTTTAGTTTTCATTTTTATTGCCTTTTATTATCAGTATCTTGGGAATTTTTATGTGAATTTAGTTGTTTATTTTATATAAGTTTAGCAATGCAAAGATTTCCAGGAGTTGATGAAGGCCAATTTGTTTGAGAAAGATTTTTTTTTCTATTTTAATGTTTTAGAGTCCAAGGGAGACCCCAAAACTCAAATATAATTTAAGGAGAGCACTGATCAGACTTAGACATGAACAGGCAAGACAAAGGCACATCATTCAGATGAGGGAGACCAGGAGCCACATATCATAATGGTTTCCAGTGGATTTGAGAGAGTGGGAGGCTTAAGTAGAAGAACATGGGAGTCGAAGGAAACCGGAGCAGAAACATGAGTGGCAGCAGGTCAATCCATCATTGTTGCATGCAGAACTATAGGTGTTGCGGCTTCAAATAAATGACAACCACTGCAATGTTCTTCCCCACACGATTGTTGAAGACAGCGCAGGTGCATAAGCAAATGTGGTGAAGAGAGCTGATGGTGCCCTGCTATCAAAAGATACAGTATCTGGGGTCTTAAAGTCTTGAAGATAAACAAGTGGCCATCTAGCTGAGAAGCAACAAAGCCCACATGGAGCAAGCAAACCAGCCTTAATTATACTGGAGAGGCCTTTCAAGCCATGCCTCTGGGCGATGAGTGCAGAGATACCTGTGGCTGCAGCATCTGCAATACCTTCAAGATTCTTAGGAGAAATCTTAGGTCCCTGACTGAGACTGTCCTTGCAGGAACCTCTGGAGAAAACCTCAGCCTCGCTTGGTGGTCCACATGGAGCGAGAGGGAAGGGGGAAGGAAGACAAGGGGAAAGGGAACAGGGGAGCAAGGACGGGAGAGAAGAGGGGGAGCCGACAAGAAGCCAAGAGGGAAGCCTGAGAGACAATTTTTATGTATTTATCTGGGGTTTTTTTTTTCTTTTGCTGCTTGCGCGTTTGTTGTATATGATAATCTATTGTTCAAAAATACATCCACAGCAGTGCTCCTATATTTTCTTGTTAGAAATTTATGGTTTCAGTTTTGACATCTAGG
>NW_022103905.1:2770102-2771673 GCF_000313985.2 Echinops telfairi | reverse complement strand
CCTTCTACAGAACACGTGTGGCCGTACTTCCCAACAGAAAGATGGTGATAGTAAGACCAGTGGTCCAGGAAGGGCCTGGCAGACAATGCAGGTCAATGAACAAGAGGAACCCACAGAGCTCGAATGCCTGTCTGTGACAGGATTTACTGCACTGTTTATTCAGGTAGTGCAGAGGACAGGCTGCACCATTGTTCTCTGGGATTTGGAGACCCAGGGCATGCAGGGCTTTCCCATTGGCCGGAGATGTATCCCTGTGGAGAGTACTGGAGAGCAGCAACTGTGCCTTGTTTTGACAGGTGAGAATGCCTTGTGTCTTACTGAAAGCCATCGCTGAGCGTGTGCTTTCTGAATGTACCGTAAAATCTGTGAAAGACAACCCGGTGATAGATGGGATCCTGTCAGCGAAGGAACACTCAGACATGTTTCCACTAACATGTGCTAGAACAGTGGTAAGGCCAGACATTGTCAAAGGCAGGAAAGTGTGAGACCCAGAAGAGCAAGGCTCCTACAGCTTTCACTGGATTGACCTCTGCTGCCCCAGTGGTGCTGGTGCCCATGGTTTCCTTTAAGCTGCAGTCTCTTGTTGAGGAAGCGTGGGACGTGACTCTTGGTTCTCATGTTTAGTTTTTAATGAGATTTATTCTGTTCTACTAAATGCAAAGCTACTAGATAAAAAAAACCAAAAAAACAAGAGTATTAAGAGTTGCTCCCAGCCTAGAGAGTCTTCATTTGATTTCAGTTTGTTGCAAACAGAAGTTACAGACAGACTATTCGTGGTCCACGGCTGAACTGCAGGCTTATTTGTTTGGCTTCTACGACCCAGGCCCATTTAACACATTTTGTAAAGACTTGCTTCATTATAAACATACAGTTAAAGAATTTCACATACGAGTGTAGATTTGCAGCCATTACTGAACCTTTTTTAGTTCTGGCAGCTCTAGTACTTCAATGGTTGGACTTGGGTGCCAGTTGTTCCTTTTAGATGACCATTTCTTTCCAGTCAGGTTTTCTCTTTACTTTGCTTATCACCTATTGACCTCTGTGGGCACTGGGGTTTGACATATATCAGATAGGCCTTTATTTCACATTTATGTCATAATGTTCAACACAGGTATTGAAGGTTGTGATTGCACTTAACTGTGTGTGCTGCTGTTTCAGTATCTACATATTGACAATCATGTATTTCTTTAGATCACAAGCATGCTCTTGTCACAGGAATCAAGTTTTCTACAAATATTTTAAAAATCCAGGTATTGAATGTACAAGACAATACAAAACAGAACTGTGTGGTTTAGTGTTGTTTCATAGGATGTGTCGTTCTTAGGGATTGCCTTGTGTTCAGTGTTTACAAATTAAACCTTTTCTTTAAAAACATTGAAAAACGGCAATGAATTAAAGTCCTAATAGTGTATGGTGTGCCGTAAATTTATTTGTAACCATAGTGCTGAAGTAGTAAGTAATTCAAAATCTCACGTAAGTCTCAGTCCTTGGTTAGAGCTAACTCTTACTTTTCTTATAGACAGTGGGCTTTCTCTGATTCTGTTTGGTTTGACTCAAGAGGAGTTTTTAAA
>NW_022103905.1:2740790-2767596 GCF_000313985.2 Echinops telfairi | reverse complement strand
GTACCCCTGCTCTTCTAATCTAGCTGTCAAAGGGACATAAAAAAACATGAATTTATATAGCATTTTGCAATTTACAAATGCTCTTTTATACACATTACCTATTTTTGTCCTAAAGCATCCCATGAGATGTGTTGGGTAGTTTTTAATTCCTTTTCACGATGAAGAAACGTAGGTTCAACACAGTTAAATGACTGGCCCACAGCCATGCTGACAAAATCAGAGCTGGAATCAGAGCCACATGATACATTTTCTGAGAAGCTGGACTCTTAGAATGTGTTATCAGATTGAAAGAGGCCTCCTTAACAACCTGCAAATAGCACAACCCTGCTGACTGAAAGGGAAGAGGGCTTGAAGCCCTTACTGAAAGACTACAGCTGCCTTGAGTGTGGGTTACATCGCGACAAAGAAAACGAGGGTCCTCACGATTGGACCAGTAAGCAGCATCGTGATCAATGGAGGAAATTTGAAGTTGTCAAGGGTTCCATTTTACTGGATCTGCAATCAGCACTCATAAATTCAGCAGTCCAGAAGTCAAATGATGCATTGTTTGGGGCAAACCATTGAAGTGGTTCATAGTCCTTTGGCAAAATTCCATTCCCTCTAAGTCATCAGAGATTTTCACGTGTCTCCAGGTAGCTTTAGGCTGGCACTTCTCTGGATTTCCTCCCAGTTGTCCTCTAGGACTGTAATCCTTTTCTTGTCCAACCCACTACCTTCAAGTCAGTTCTGACTCATAGAGACCCTATATATTTAAACCCATCATTTTAGGTATTTTGTATAAAAAAGTCCCTCAAGATGCCTAGGCAAGACTTAGAGTTGGGGTTTTTGTTTTCTCAAATTCTATCTTGCTGCTAACATTTTAATGCACACAGACTAAACTGTAAGAATGATCCCCAAGTACCTACCCTTGAGAGAGGGTAGAATTCTGAAACTGGACGAGGTTTGTGGCCTTGCAGCGGAGACTGTTGTAGGACAGTGAGAAGGACTTGCGCCCATCACTTCAGTAGTCCCTGTTGGGTTCCAGCTCCTTGTGGACAATAAAAACACTGGTGTGTTTCCTGCCATTGCAGCTCATTAAGTTCTAACCAAAAAACTGCATTTTGATTTATTCCCCTTTTCTGTCATGTTACCTCCCACCCCCATCCCTTTTAGGCTGGGATAGAAAATCGTCAGCTGGACACAGTAGATTTCTTTCTGAAGAGCAAAGAAAATCTTTTAACTCCATCCTCAAATTCTTCTGTGCTCGGTCAATATGATCACTTTCCATCTGATTTATACTTAAGAAGTAAGTAGACTAACGGCTTCTACATTTGT
The DNA here is from genome assembly GCF_000313985.2 of Echinops telfairi. Lineage (NCBI taxonomy): Eukaryota > Metazoa > Chordata > Mammalia > Afrosoricida > Tenrecidae > Echinops > Echinops telfairi. Next base: position 2,766,282 of record NW_022103905.1, on the reverse strand, counting down.
ACTTTTTTTTTCAATCACTTTCATTTTTTTTGGATGACTTACATATTTACTTGCCAAAATTCTGTCAAGTGATTTTATGTATTTGTGGAAACTTGAGAAAGTTGTGAGAATTTATAAATGTTCTTATTCTACATGAGATATTTATTGTTCATATCCTGTACTGTACTGTGCATTTTCAGTATGTAAGGTATTAGCATTGGTAATACTGACACTCTAGAAACTGTCTGATATGTGTACGAACTGACAGCTGGCTGAGCTGTGTCTTGGGACTTGTTAGACAAATTTTAGCCTGAATGTTCTGCTTACCAAAGCTTCTTTTCAAGATTTTGGCTTTTCTTTGTAATAAACAGGAAACCTAGCTTTTATTCGTGAGATTTAGGGAGGTAGAGCCATAAAGTGTGTTTTCTTCTGGACATAGAGTTTTATCACCTGCTCTCTCTTGAAAGCATATAGATTACTACTGGTTGATACACTTTTTATGGGGGCATTTCATCAGTCAAATGACTGTTAGACTCTTATATTGGTCCCGCTCATTCCTGTCGTCATCAATATGCTAAAGAAGGGGCATGGGTTAGGTGGGCTGCTAGCCAAGAGGTAAGTGGCCAAACTGCTCTGCAGGAGAAAGATGGCGTGGTTTGTGCTGGGAAAGATTCAGTCTTAGAAACTCTCTGAATCAGTTTTACTCTCTCCTGCAGGGTCCCTACAAATTGGAATTGACTCTATGACAGTAGATACCAATGTGCTATTAATGGTGTGTGTGTAGAAAATGACAACTTACTTTTTTCCCTTTGACTTCTGTCTTAGTTTTCATTATGAGTCTGAAATTGGAAGGTTTTCAGTTTTGAATGTCCTCGTGCTTTGGTGAAAAGTTTGGGCTGCTTCTTTTGGATTGCCTTTTTGTTTTAATGCTCAGATTTTATTTTTAATGTGCTTGATCTTAGAGGAAAAGGTTGGGTCTGCAGAGGTGAGCAGTTCGTTGCATGGCCACAATCCACTACTGCTGGTGGTCAGCCACTTCTTTTCACTCCACTCCTGGCTGCACTGGTCTGCCCTGCAGGGTAGGGTGTTGAGGCTGGAAAGAAGCAGGAGACTAGGTACCTCAGCTGCTTCCCTGTTCTTCTCACTCACACAGACCCTGCTCTGGAAGTAAAGCCAGTGCAGAGATTTAAGAGCCCAGACTTCAGGCCTTCCCTTGAGTGTTTGAAAGGAGGGTTTGAGCATCAGACAAACTAAGTTAAATTTTTGCTCTGCCACTTACCTTCCAAATTAGCTTGGATGAGTTACTTAACCTCTCTGAACTTCAATATCCTCTCCTATATAAAGGATATGACACCTCTCTCTTAGGTTATTGTAAGAAATAAATGTGATGACATTTATAAACCCTAAGTACAATACCAGCGGCCCTAGTAGCATAGTGGGTTACACATTGAGCTACTAATTGCAAGGTTGGCAGTTTGAAACCATCAGCTGCTCGAAGGAAGAAAACTGAGACTTTCTACTCCTGTAAAGAGTAATAGTCCCAGAAACCCATAGGGGCAGTTGTACCCTGTCCTATAGGGCCTCTATGAGTTGGACATGACTCAATAGCAGTGAGTTGTTTTGGGTGTTTGTTTGTTTGTTTGTGAAGTATAATACCAGGAGCCCCGGTGGCACTATGGGTTAGGCAGTGGGCTTCTCACCACAAGGCTAGCAGTTCACATCTACTAGCCACTCCTTTCCAAGGGAGAAGGATGAAGCTCTCGGCTCCTGTGGACAAGAGTCAATTCAGGGGCAGTGCCCTTGGTTTGGGGTTTAAGTATAACACTTAAGATATAGCAGGTAAAAAAAAAAAAAAGATATAGCAGGTAGTCAGCAAAATAGTAGTTAATAATCAAAGTACATAGTAAGAAATACTAAATAGAATCATATGAAGTTTGCTGGTATAAGACTATGTAAAAGTTCTGTGAGCTTTTTGTATCAATTCTCCTTAGTTCTTAAAACTTAAAATACTATATTGCAACAAAAATATTTTATATATATATTTATTTATTTATTGAGAGTAACCCAGTATGTATTTTTTTTCTTTCCCAGATGTAGAAGAACTAACACCAGCATTGGATTTACTTTGCTCAGCAATTAGAGAAAGTGATTCTGAGACTCAAAGCAAACACTTTTCAGAACAATTGCTTAATCTTACACTGACCTTCCTTAACAAACAAATAAAAGAGCTTTTTGTTCACACTGAAGGTAAGAATAGCAGCTAGAGGGAGAAAATGGTATCTTTCCTAGAGCAGGACAGAGGTATTCATGGTCCTGTTGTGGGAGCGAGTACAAGCCAGTGGAGGCCATTGCCAAAGTGGGGCAAAAGCCAGTGTGCAGTTGAGCAAGCGAGAGTGGGACAGTTGGGGGAAAGCTCCAGCACTGATCATAACGAAGAGAATGGAACAAAGGTCTTAAAACAGACAGAGTTGCAAACAGGAAAAAGTCAAACACTTATTGTTTGAAATTTGAAAACAGAGTTGAAGTTTTGACATTTTCCAGAACTCTTTGTAACAGTGCAAGAAATTCTCTGTTTCTCTGAAATGGCCCATGGCATTCTCCACAGAGCTAGATGAACCTCTGCAGAAAGGAGTGCACATTTTGACCAGCTACATTAATGAGCTTCGAACCTTCCTGATAAAGTTTCCTTGGAAGCAAACAAAAGCTTTGAATGGATGTGGGGTGGATGGATGTGGTGTAAATGAAAATGTCCCCAAAGTAGAGGAGAGCAACATATGGGAGAAACTCAGCTTTAAGGTAAATTTGAGTAATACTATTTCTTTGGTTTGCCAGATTCAGTGGATTTTAAGAAACTGGACTTTTTAGGATCCGTAATTGTTCTGAATGTTTGGCTAAGGTTTTATAGATTTTGGCATCTGCACACGTCTGTTTTACATCTACAAGTGCTTTTTATGTAATTAAGAACACAAATAGAGTCCCTATTCATGTCAGATCTGTCGTGTAACCCTGATGACAAATACCCCACCTGACACCATGTGGACACATGGTGTCCCTTACTGATACTTCCTTACTAGTTGGGGTCTGATTTCTGCATACATAAATTATTTTAGGAAACTTTTTGATGTCTTGACATTACTGCTTGAAAGTATGCTTGAGTTGAGCCCTATGTCAGTTGCGAGTTAAGACACCCTACCCATTAAATCAGCTTATGTTTCTAAACTCATCTCTTTCTCTTTTTTTTCATGGAGGAGGGTAGTGCAGTCAGAATGTGCTGCCCCCTATGACTAGGGACTGGAAGAACCTCTCCACCTGCATGGAGGGTGTTGACCTTGGAAAGACAGAAGCCATAATAGCTTAGCTGAGCTGATCAAAAAAGTACCTCTGCTTTTCTGTCCAGCCTTTTCTTGTCCTCTCTCTAGTTTTTTATTTTCTTTTAATGTTGATCAATTTTGAGTTCCCTGAAGATGTGATGCTATGTCTTACCTTTGTGCCCCTGCATATAATATTTACTCTTTTTCCAGAGCACCTGCTCTTCCCTTCCTCTTTTCTCTCTCTCCCCCAGGACCCTCCTCCCTAACATCCCAGGAACAGATTTATTACAGCCCTACAGCATATTGTGCTGTCTTCTACTACACAGTGAGCACCTGGGTTTAGTTAACTTCATATCCCCTGTGTCTCATCCAAAATCTAATAGTAGATTTAATTAAATGAAATGTTGCTATCTTCATGATCAAATGAACAAAGTTATAGTAAGGAAATTAAAAAGGAACTTTAAAAGAAGGCAAGTCTTTTTCTTCCTTTTTCCTAGGAAGTTATTGCCAATGCCATCTTAAACAACAGAATCCCAGAGGCACAAACCTTCCTCAGGATGAACGGTCATTCTGCTCAAAGACTGGAAGAGCTGATTAAAATTGGCCTAGGTGTGGTCTTTGACAACCTAAGAAAGAACAACATAAAGGAAGCCTCTGAGCTTTTGAGGAATATGGTGAGTGGCATATGCACTGGACATATCCCTTCGAGGTGCTGTGTGCGTCATTAAGGGCAATCTTTAAAGTTGGCATCAAAGTTGATTTGCAGTTATAGTTGTGCCACAGTCTGAGTAATTTGGTAGCCTTTGCCAGGAAACAGTAGGAGTGTTAATAGAGAGAAGCATTCTTTGGTCCTGAGCACTTGCTTGAAGCTGATTTTAAATGCCTTCCCCATTGTCTGCTCTCTGTTAGATTTTGCACTTTGGTTAGAAGGATACAGTGTTTCTCAGCGCAGACTTCAAACCTGTCAAAGCATGTGCTGTCCCCTGGCATGGAGTCGATTCCAACCCAGCCACCATGCAGGACAGAATAGAGCTTTCCTTTGGGGTTCAAAAGCTGCAAATCTGTGTGGGAGTCAAAGAACCTCATCTTTCTCCCTCTGAACAAATGGTGGGTTTGAACTGCAGTTAGCAGCCCAAAGCATAACCCTCTATGTCACGAGGGCTCCTATAAAGTATGTACAGAATGTCATTCATCGGGGGACATTCTTTCATGTTCATGTGACCCCTTACATCTCCACTCTGAGCTTTCTCGTATATTAAGCCTTTTCTGTGCCTTCATGCCCCATGGTTTTAATTCATTTGAGAAGAGGCAGTCATCCAGGTAGAGCTTGTGGACTAAGCTGAGATCTGGCCCAAATCTGCATGGATGGGGTCCTGCGCCCGCAGACTTCTGGTAGGTCAGTGGTTCTCAACCTTCCTAATGCTGTGACCCTTTAACACAGTTCCTCATGTTGTGATGACCCCCAACCATAACATTATTTTCATTGCTACTTCATAAGTGTAATTTTGCTACTGTTAAGAATTGGGTGACCCCTGTGAAAGGGTCATTTGACCCCCAAAGGGGTCACCACCCACAGGTTGAAAACTGCTGCTCTAGGTGTACCGGAATGGAACTGTACAAGGGTTTAGGTCACCTTTGTTTTCACACAAATCTTCGCAGCAGGTTCCTGTGATTTGGGTCCTCTGGTAAGTTGCCATTTACCTTAAATTATGCTGTATTCACTCTTGGGCAAAAGGCTCAAGGAGCTTAGGGATGGGCAGTAAATACTTGTTAAGAGTAGGCGACTGAATGTCTGCAAGAGCAGAAAAGCTCTGGAATTGTAACAAGATGCGGATACCTCTCATAGAGTACTTCCATATCCAACATCGCTATTCAAAATGTCCCATTACAAAATGTATGATTTTGTTTGTTTGTTTCTTGTTTTCTGTTTATTTTTAGGGTTTTGATGTAAAAGACCAGTTGCTCAAGATATGTTTCTATACAGCTGATAAAAGTATACGGGACTTTTTGGTAGGTATAGGTGAGACCAGGTTGCTTTTCTGTAATAGAGAAATTTGATGACACTTCAAGCGAAATAATTTTCATATTATATAACTGGCACTAACTAAGTAGAAGTGGTTTTAAATTATTACTTTAGATTTGTGACCAACTAAAATTTGTGTGTGCTATATATGTTTACTCATAAATTTAAATACAGCCCTTATATTTGATGTCTAGAGATTTGATTCACTTATGTGCTAGATGTTTTTGAGGTCCCCGCTTTAATGATTTTTTTTAATTCAAGGTTGAAATTTTAAAAGAGAAAAATTGTTTTTCTGAAAATGAAAAAAGAACAATAGATTTTGTGCATCAAGTTGAGAAGTTGTACTCGGGACAGTCCCAAGAAAAAACGCAAATCCAGCCCTTTCCCAGGTAGTCAGTCCCATTAACCCTTTTGTGATATTCTAGGAAACGCATTCTAGTTAAAGTCTCGTTTATAATTGTTGGTGAACATGGATTTTAGTTTTTATTGGGGGCTCTTACATCTCCCATCACAATCCATACATTCATCCATTGTGTCAAGCACATTTGTACATATGCTGCCATCAGCATTTTAAAAGCATTTTCTTTCTACTTGAGCCCTTGATATCAGCTCCTCATTTTTCCCGTTCCTTCCCCCACCAACCCTCCCTCACGAACCCTTGATAAGTTATAGATTATTATTTTCATATGTTACATCATCCTCTGTTGCCCTTCACCCACTTTTCTGTTGTTCGTTCCACTGGGAGGGGGTTATAGGTATATCAATGTGATCGATTCCCCTTTTCTCCCCCACTTTCCCCTTATCCTCCTGGTATCTCTATTCTCCTTGTTGGCCCTGTGGGGTTTCTCTGTCCTGAGTTCCCCGTGTTGCGGGTTCGTCTCTGTAGCAGTCTGGACAACATGGGTTTTTTATGTGGAACTCAGTTTACATTTCCCGTGAAGATAAATCTTGCATCTAAATATGTTATCAAACAGAAGGGACTTGGAATTTTCTGTTTTAATATTTTCATAATCAAATATAATTTTAAGATATTAAATACAAAATTAGGAATATGCCCCACAAAGGAGTAGAAGTTCCTAAACTCATAAGAAAGAAATTTATATCATTGTTTTAGGTACTGGATAAAAGAACGAGATTTTTCCAAGCACAAATCTGTTTTGGACTCGGTCCTGAAATGCAATAAAGATGAATGTAACAAACAGGACCTTCGAATGGTGTTAAATTGGGCTCAGTGGTGGGATCAACAAACACAAGAATCCATCCTTCTTCCCAGGATAAGTACAGAAGGCAAGTCAACTGGAATTTGAACATGCTGAATGTAATTAAGTATTGATATTTGAATATGTTTGGCGGGCCTCCAGCTCAGAGTTCCTTTTTTGAGGGAAAATGTATTTCCTTGCTTTAAAATACAAGTCATTGCCTTAAGACCACTTTCATGTGTATTAAGATTGTGAAGGATTTATCGTGCGATAGTGAAGGAGAAAAGGCATGGGTTCAGTTGGCCAAGCAGTGAATGGAAATTTTAAGGCTAAGTTTCATCCCAGTCTCAAAGCAGCATTCTTTGTTTTTCCAGATGGTCTTTGCATTTCTTACAGTGTGTGTATTGGGGTGGGGGTGGGGGGGTGTCTCAATCACATGAGGGCTCGGGAATAGCTAGCAGTGGTACATCCGGCATTCACAGAACGTTAGACTCCTGTTTATATGGGGTCCAAAGTTTTTAAAATTTCTACTAAGGTGGGGCAAAGGAATTCAGAGGACTGAAAAGATAAATGAAACACACAGCTTCTTCCCTGGTTTCCTTCTGACTGCTATAGTAACAAGAAGCAAAGTGTCGCTTTTCCATTGGCTTCATTTCTATAACATAAACAAGGCAAAGGAGGAAAACGCTCAAAGAAGATGAGGCCTTGAATAATCATATGTAAATATTTATGTCTGGATTCTTGTATTTACTCAGTAGTTAACTCCATATTGAGCTACATGTCAATAATCATAATCACTACTAGTTTAAGATGTGTTTGTTCTTCATGTAGATTACAAATCTTACTCTCCGGAAGCCCTCTGGAGACACCTCACAGCTCATCACGATTGGTTAAACATTAGCTTATGGATCAGAGAATTGCAGAGCCAGGACAGCGGGGCTTCGCTACAGCAGAACAAATGGCCTCCTCTGACTGTTGATGTTATTGATCAGAACACCTGCTGCAACAACTACATGAGGAATGAAATTTTAGATAAGTTGGCCAGGTATTGTAAATGTTACAGTAATCATCACTGGGCAGAATTTAAAAAGATAAAACAATAAAAAATAGTGATGTAATCTTTCCTTTGAAATGCCATCAATCCAGTGAACATTATTTCATGTCATTTTAAATTGAAGGGCTCTGTCGTAGGCTGAGGTATTGAAATCATTTGCATTAAACATCATCTAGTTGTGAGTGGGCTCTCTTATTTGTGGGTTCTTCCCAAACCTTTGAAGTGCTCTGATGTAGAAATGCTAATCTGTGAGTAAGACTACAAGAGCTACGACGCGGACACCTTCGTATCCTGTGGCCATCTCCCCCTCTTTGCAGTATCTTCGTTGTACCTATGCTTGCGGTTTTGAAATTCAAACCAGCAACCAGTTGTCATTGAGTCGATTCTGATTCCTGGTGACTGTGTGAGAGAGAACTGTGCTCCACAGGGGTTGAATGTTCAAAAGTAGATCATTAGGCCTTTCTTTCTCAAGGCCTGTAAGTGGACAGGAGGAACCTCTAGCCTTTCAGTTAGCAACTAAAATGTGTTAACTGTTTGCACTGCTCTTGAAATAAAGAGTATTTTAAGCTTTTGTTTTATTCCTGTTAGGTTAAACCATGGGAAGTGGTTGTTTGTTTAGGTCAAAATGTGAATCAACCTAATCTGTCTTCCTAAACTATTAATAACAGAAGATTGAAGCACTCAGCTTCCACCCAACAGGTTGGAGGTTAGACTCTACCCATCCGTTTGTTGAAAGAAAGGTGTGGTGATAGGTTTCCAAAAATCAGCCTAGGAAAAGGAGAGCCACCAGAGGAGCACAATTCCTCTGATCCCTTAGGGCTACCGCGTGTCTAAGTCTGCTTCGTGGGAGCTGGTGTTGCAGCAATTGAAATTCTATTAGGAAAGCACGTATGGTACTTGTTAAGTTGTTAAATTTCTTTCCCTTGCCTTAATTTTCTCCTTCTGCTTATTGGTGAAGTATAGCTGCATGAGAGAGAAGTTAAAGCTTCAACTGCACCAGTTCGGTACAGACCTGAATCCTTTAATCTTTATTGCCACTGCTCTTTCCATTGCACTAAATGCTCGTATTGTGTACTAAAGATAACAATTTATAATATGATTGCAATTTATTTTGGCTTGTTTAAAAGTTGATAAATGGCTTAGCATAAATAATGAAATCTACTTAAATTAAGAGATTAAAGGAAGGAAACCATACTATCCTGATAGATGTAGTAAAAAGTATTGGATAAAATTCAAGTCCACATTTTATCATTTTAACGAAGTAAGACTAGATGGAAGAAACACCTTTAACTTGAAGTCAAACCAAAACCAAACTCACTGCCGCTGGGCCAATTCAACTCACAGACAGTTGAACTCGGACAGAGTAGAACTGCCCCTCTGGGTTTCTGAGGCTGTACATCTTGTCAGGAGCAGACAGCCTCATCTTTCTTCCATGGAATGGCTGGTGGGTTTGAACTGCTGACCTCTCTGTTAGTAGCCCAACGATGCCACCAGGGTTCCTTTTAATTTGCAAAGGGTTATTAAAAAAAAACACCAAAAAACCTTCCAGCCAACATCCTACTTATTGAAACATCACAAGCTGTCTCTTTGAGAATTAGAAGGGGATAAGAATACATTCCATAAAGAGTTACTGTGGGTCTTTGGTTACAGTGGCAAGCTCAGTAAAAATTCCATCAAGTTCTTTGTGGATTTTGACAGGCTGTTTCTAAAGATTGATATGCAAATGTAAAGGACCAGGGTCTGAGAAAGAACTTACCTACCAGATATCAAAATTTATTCTAAAGTTAGATTAAGTAATGCCGTGGGCTCTCGGTAGAGATACAGACAGACAGACAGACCAGGAGAGCAGAGTAGTGAACACAGTAACAGACCTCTACATGTGTGTCACTTTATGTGTGATAAAGGCGACACTGCAAAAGTAGGGAAGGAAGGTCTTTTCAGTAGATGAGGCCCTAATAAAATACCTAATGAGGTAGAAAGTGAAATTGGACCTCCTATTCTAAATCATGTCAACATGCTCAGCATATCTCAAGCTGAACGAACTAAAAAAAAAAAAAAATTCAAGCTTCAAGTGCATTCCCTAGAAGGATTCTAATGGTCAGAATGCTGACTGATTCAGAGCGTGTGGAAGGAATATAGGGAATACCCAAAGTCACTGTACCAGAAAGAATTGGCCGACCTTCAACCATTTCAAGAGGAGACTTATGACAGGAGGAGGAAACAGATACAGATGAGAGGACCCTTTGTGCAGGGCGTCAGCTAACATAGGATAACACAGTAGAACCAAACCTTTTCTCTGCCTAAAGCCATTTGGATATTTATAACATCATTCACAGGTCAGGTCGGTCAAACTTAGAATTACTCCACTCTAGTAGAAGGACTGGACCTGCACCTCTGTGGTGAGGTTTGAGATGTTAGCTGGTGTTGATGATTTCACAGGCCTTGCACAGAGACCAGATGTTCCCCATCTGTAGCAGAGAGCCCCTTTGGTGCCTAACAGGAGCTTCTGGTACCGTAGCTTCCTGGTGCATTGCATACAGGTGGGCCAGCCAGGACAGGACAGGGTGGTGCAGAGTAGAGCTTTTACACGGAGAGCAACGATCTCTTGCACAAATAGGTAGTTCATGAGAAAAGACAGAAAGGGCCAATAAGCATATGAAATTGTTATTCCTCATTAATAATCATTAAAATGCAAATTAGTTCTACTGAAAATGTAGGCACAGCCAAAAGTAGAGTGGGTAAATGTAGTTTATCACCTGATGAAATACTAAGTAATAAAAAAAAAAAAAGAAATACTAAGTAATAATGCAAAGAAGCACCCAGTCGCCACAAGTATGGCAAGGTGAATGAATTAGTACAATGTTGAGAAGAAACAGGCAAAAAATGTATATATAAAGTTCAAAAGAGGCAAAACCAAACATAGATTGTTTGGGGTTATATACATGGGTTATTAAGCTGAAGAGAAGTACGAATGGTTATCACAAAAGACCAGTTGCACCTGAGGGAAGTGAAGGACATGTGGTAGGGTGGGCGACACTCAAAACAACCAAACCAAGTACCGTCAGTTCCACCCCGATGCAGGCCCTGCCAGACAGAGTGGAGGATGTGCAGGGCGTAAGTCATCCTTCCTCAGAGCGGCTGATGGGTTTGAACTGCTAGCCTTTCATTACCGGCCTGGTGGCACCTCATGGGACACACAGAGGGGACTCTGGTTCTGTTTTTTAATCTGGCTGGCAGTCAAATGCTATTTCTTGAAACTCTACATCTTACATAGTTTCTATTCTTTTTTAATGGATATGATTTATTTAAGCAGTAAAATGAAACTAATTTATAAAATGTTATTTAAATGTCAATGTTATTCGTTTTTAGTAGGCGTAGACAAATTAATATGCTTTAGTTTCTTCATGATTTTGTTAGGATATTTTAGTGGATTTCTTAGTGTTCAGAGCATCTAGCTTAAGAACTTTTGCCATACTGAGTTGTACAGTGCCAGTCAAAACCAAATACAGACAACTTATATTGAAGACAGCTAAGACCCCCGCTACTGTTGTTAAACGTTCCCAGGGCTCAGAAACCTTTATTGGGAACTAGAATGTGTGCCTCAGAGGATATTTATCGAGTGAGAACTGGCAACCTTAATTTGTAAAGACTTGATTTTGAGTGGTTGATGAGTGGTTGAGATGTGCACAATGGAGGTGATTTGGTCTGCTCTGTGCCGGACAACTTTTTCACCTGCCATTCCTCAAACCTGCCCAACAGGAGCGGAATTTTCCTTGTATCTGAGCTAGAAGACTTTGACCTCTTCCTTTTAAGACTGAGCCGCATTGGGGGAGTGCTGCAAGATACTCTCCCTGTTCAAAACTACAGGACCAAAGAAGGTTGGGATTTCCATTCTCACTTGATTCTCTATTGTCTGGAGCACAGCCTGCAGCATCTTCTGTATGTCTACCTTGACTTCTACAGGTAAGTACTCAGAGCAAGTTCTCACCTTTCCTCTTTCAGCACTAGTAGAGTAAGCATGCATATGAGGAATGCTGACCCTTTTGAAGTAGTCTCCCCCATCCCCACACTTAGTCTATCTTCTAGTTCAAAGCTATTTAACACATGCTTTTCAGTTATATAACTTCTGTAATATATTACTCTGTAACCTTTTAAATATCTAGAGAACAGAAGAGCATGAAAGGTGTGCTTTGAAAGTTTTAAAGATAGGAAAATTCTGAAAATTTGCTTGGAGTTCTTTGATACTTTGGTTGTAAGGAGAATGCTAAACTCCCGTGATTTCACAGCCACCCTGCAAATTGTTTTAGATGTAGTACAACATGTATATATTAGAAGTTCCCAGACTTACTTGGCTGACTGCCCCTTTTCAGGAAAAAATTACTGTGCCTCCCGGCAATTAAAAACTTCTGTACTATAGCTCATCATCCAGGATAAAGTGTAGCGGTCTATTTTTGCAGCCCCTTTGAGCCATTCCAGTGCTGCCTCACTTTTGGAAACACTGAGATAGGTAGATATTTATATGTTTATATCGATAAAATCACTCGCTGCGTTCAGGCCATTCTGACTTACAGCAGCCCACTGTATCTGTCTAATAGGAACCTGCAGAACCCTGTCTGAGACCAATGTTAACTGCTGCTAGGTCAGCAAAAATAACACTAATAATACTAATGGATACTAATGGTAGGCTCTAATAGGTAGGGCTTACATGTTCCTGACACTGGGCTAAGAGCTTTATAAGCTTTATCTTCTTTACTATTCACAAAAGCTTACAGGGTGGCTACTCCCTTTTCTTTTTTTTCTTTTTTTTTTAACATTTTATTAGGGGCTCATACAACTGTTATCCCAATCCATACACACATCAATTGTGTAAAGCGCATTTGTACATCGTTTCTCAAAACATTTTCTCTCCATTTAAACCCCCGACATTAGGTCCTCATTTTTCCCCTCCCTCCCCACTCCCCACTCCCGCATGAGCCCTTGATAGTTTACAAATGGGTATTTTGTCATATCTTGCCCTGTCCGACTTCTCCCTTCATCCACTTTTCGGTTGTCCGTCCCCCAGGGAGGAGGCCACACACAGTTCCATGCAATTGGTTCCCTCTTTCCTACCCACTCTTCCTCCACCCTCCCTGTTTTGCCACTCACACCACCGGTCCTATAGGGCTCATCCATCCTGGATTCCCTGTATTTTCAGTTCCTATCTGTACCAGTGTACCTCCTCTGGTCTAGCCAGTCTTGCAAGATAGAATTCGAGTCATGGTAGTGGGAGCGGGGAGGAAACCTTTAGGAACTAGAGGAAGGTTGTATTTCTCATCATTGTTACATCGCACCCTGACTGGCTCATCTCCTCCCCGAGACCCCTCTGCAAGGGGATCTCCAGTGCTACTCCCTTTTCTGTTTCACAGTTGAGCACACTAGGATTTCAGTCGAGACCTAGTTCAGTCGAGTCTCGCTCATTATTTGCAGTGGTTAAGTTCTAGGAAGTTGCCATAAACACGAGGTAGCAAATGCTGAACCTGTGCTCAGTGGAGAAACATAGGGTTTAGTCTCCTATAATCCTTGGGATGAATTTTTATCATCTGACCAGTATAGGCCTATGATGTATGTGTGTTTCTATTTAAAACACTGCATTTAATGTACGTAGTTGATTCTCCGCTTGAACTCACAGCCAACAGTGACTGAAGGAAGAAAAAGCAAATCTGACAACATCGTTGCTCAGTAAAGCACTTCACTCAGCGTCGAGGGGCCATTTCAAACCGTGAAATTGCTAACAAAAAGCTCAAAAATGCAAACGTCTGGCACAGACTGCAAAAAGAACACTATCACATAGGAAAGCAAAAACCAGGGGGCAGAGCTTCGCTTGTTCGACCTCCGCTGGGAACGTGCATGTCAGTGATTGAAATTTTTCACCGCTTTGTTCATATCCACTGATGACTGTGATCCCACCAGGAGCATTGATTTTGGAATTACAAGCAGTGTTCGTGTTAGTTGGCAGACTCACATCAGAACCTGCTTCAGGCACCGAGCTCGTGTCAGCCAGACGTACTTCTGTTTCATTCCAAAGCCCGTATTCACTCACGAACAGAGAACATTGAAACTTTTATTTTGTTTGACAAAGACTAGAAGTTGGAAGTGAAACTATTTCTGGTTCAGGTGACTGAGGCTTACTTTCTTAGACATAGAATGCTCTCCCCAAAGCTACTTGATAATAGAACATATTTAAAGGCCATGTTGTTAAGCCATGTTTGATCCTTAACGCCTCAGTTGTAAAGTTTGTTTTGTTTTGTTTTTCAACCTCTTAGTTTGAAAATGTGACAGAGTGTTTTTGTAAAAATTGGTAAGATATGAAGTATGTTCATTCATCTTTCACAGAGTTGGTAAGATTTCATCATAGTTTTAGAAGAATAAGCATCTTGGCAGCAAGTACATTTTAAGTAATATTATCTCTATCTTTAAAAATTTCTCTTATTTCCAGATCACCAGGGATATATAAAACACAAGAATAGGAATATTTTGTCATCCATGTACATTTTAATTCTAAGGCTCCATTTTTCTAGTTAATAGCTGAGCAAATACAGTCATAACTCTCTTATTCTATATGGTAATCACCTGATGTTTTGTTTCATATACAGACTTAGTCCTTCAAATTGTCCCTTTTTGGAAAAAAAAGAATTACATGAAGCTCACCCCTGGTTTGAATTTTTAGTTCAGTGCCGACAAGTGCCCAGCAATTTAACAGGTATGGATGTACTGTATCACCCTCCAGGTTAACTGATGTGTATAATGGAATTGAAATAAATGACTTGGCTTTAGTGAAATATTTTATTATAATCTAGGCTTACATTATTTAAGATGCATTGTCCTCTTCCCAACCAAGAAAATGGAGACATGGAGAGATTGAGTGGTTGTGGCTCCTCCCTACACCACAGCCTCATGCTCTATGCTCTGGGGACTTTTCCTTTTTCACCAGTTTCTCACAGTGGACTGTCAGCTCTTTGGTAGATTGAAACCTTATGAAGAAAGAGCTGTCTTTCTTCCAGGTGTCTGCTCTTGAGTCTGGAATAAGGAGCGCCAGGTGGAGTGGGGTGGGGGGTAGGGGGTTGGGTGGGAATCTACTCTGTGTGTGTGTGTGTGTGTGAGAGAGAGAGAGAGAGAGAAAGAGAGAGAGATTATTTGGCATAGGTAATGTATGGCATCTAATTACAGTTTTAATTTGCATTTGTTCTGGTTGTGTGTTGTTAAGTGATTCTAACCCATGACAACCCTATAAGACAGAGCAGAACTGCCTCCTCAGGTTTTTCTAGGCTGTAATAGGTATGGAAGCAGATCCTTTTTATGTGCCAGACACCTACCTCTATTACCTCCCTTGTAAATGGATTATTTCCTTTGTCTATTCACCAGCAGAAGTCTGCATGAGGCGCTGATTTGTATGAGTTATTTGTTGAGGGTACTAATTTGTAGGTTGTGTTTGTTGTTATTTTCATGAGTTCATTGGTAGCTTTCCATTTTCTTGGTTTTAATAAAACTGTCCTTTCGTATAGCCAATATTTCTTTCCCTTCATGACCTTTCCCCCTTATTTTTAAAATTAGAAAGTTCTACTTTCTTTGGATAGAGTTAAAATTTGTCCTGCTCTGGACTTTGGTCCTCTACTTAAGTCTTCCCTCAGCACAAGAACACTTTGGTCTAATAACCTGGAACTTTGTGATACTCACCTTCCCGACATGATCGCTGAAGACAAAATGGGTGCATAAGCAAATGTGATGAAGAAGGCTGATGATGCCTGGCCATTAAAAGCTATAATGTTTGGGGTCTTAAAGGCTTGAAGTTAAACAAGCGGCCATCTAACAGGAAAAACAACAGAGTCCACTTGGAAGAAGCACACCAGCCTGTGTGATCATGAGTTGTCAACAGAATCAGGTATCAGAAGATCAGAAACAATCATATTATTGTGAAGCAGAGGGGTGAGAGTGGAGACCCAACACCCATCTGCTGATAATCGGAAACTCCCTTACAGAAGGGATACACAGAAGGAATGACTCATCCAGGGTGCATCAACGAAACACAGCATTCCTCTAGTTCTTTAATGCTTCCTCCCCCCACTATCATGGCCCCAGTTCAACCCCACAAATCCTGCTAGACCTGCATATGTACACTGGTACAGATAAGAGCTTTTGACACATGGAATCCAGGATAGATAAACTCCTCAGAAACAGTAATGGGAGTAACGATTTCATGTGGGTGTGGGAAGGGAGGAGGGGGGAAGGGGGAACTGATAGCAATGATGGAATTATAACCCACCTCGAGGGGGATGAGTAACAGAACTGTGGGTGAAGGGATACATCAGACAGTGTAAGATATGAAAAAATAATATATAATTCAGTAAAGGTTCATGAGGGTGGTAGGGTGAGAGAGAGGGAATAAAGAGCTGATATCAAGGGGCTCAAGTAGAAAGAGGGAATAAAGAGCTGATATCAAGGGGCTCATGTTTTGAAATGATAAAAAAATTAGGTAGAATTGGGATCATGATTGTCAGGGGCGTGGGGGTGGGGGGTTAGGAAGCATTTAGGAACGGAGAGGAAGGTTGTATTTTTCATCATTGCTGCTCTGCACCCTGACTGGCTCATCTCCTCCTGACGACCCTTCTATAAGGGGATGTCCAGTTGCCTACAGATGGGCTTTGGGTCCCCATACTGCACTCCCCCTCATTCACAATTATATGATTTTTTGTTCTTTGATGCCTGATAACTGATCCCTTCGGCACCTCGTGATCACACAGGCTGGTGTGCTTCTTCCATGTGGGCTTTGTTGCTTCTGAGCTAGATGGCCACTTGTTTACCTTCAAGCTTTTAAGACCCCAGACTCTATATCTTTTGATAGCCGGGCACCATTAGCTTTCTTCACCACATTTGCTTATGCACCCATTTGTCTTCAGTGATCATATAGGGGAGGTGAACACAGAATGATGGGATTTTTTGTTCTTTTTTTTGTTTTTTGATGCCTGATAATTGATCCCTTCGGCACTTCATGATCACACTGGCTGATGTGCTTCTTCCATGTGGGCGTTGTTGCTTCTGAGCTGTATCGCCGCTTGATTGCCTTCAAGTCTTTAAGACCCTAGACGTTATATCTTTTGATAGCCGGGCTCAAATCTGGCTGGTCCAGAGGATGTACACTGGTACAGATAGGAACTGGAAACACAGGGAATCCAGGGTGAATGATCCCTTCAGGACCAGTGCTGAGAGTGGCGATACAGGGAGGGTGGGGTAGAAAGGGGGAACCAATTACAGGGATCTACATATAACCTCCTCCCTGGGGGACGGACAACAGAAAAGTGGGTGAAGGGAGATGTCGGATAGTGTAAGATATGACAAAATAATAATAATTTATAAATTATCAAGGGTTCATAGGGGGAGGGGGGAGGGAAGGGGGAAAATGAGGAGCTGATGCCAAGAGCTGAAGTGGAGAGCAAGTGTTTTGAGAATGATGATGGCAACAAATGTACAAATGTGCTTTACACAATTGATGTATGTATGGATTGTGATGAGTTTTCTGAGCCCCCAATAGAATGATTTTTTAATTTAAAAAAATCATGAAAGCACTATACAAGTTCACTTGATGTAATTGAGTTACGAATTGTTATAATATTTGTAAGAGCCTTCAATAAAATGATCAATAAAAAATTTTGTCTTTTTCAGAATTAATGTAATTCTTAATATTTTTCACTCTTAGAAGACAAACACACTCTTTCATTTTCCAGATCCCAAACTGATCTTCCAGGCTAGTCTTGCAAATGCGCAGATACTGATTCCTAGCAACCCAGCCAGCGTGAGCAGCATGCTGTTGGATGGACACACCCTCTTGGCCCTTGCTACCACGATGTATGCTCCCGGGGGGGTCAGCCAGGTATGACTGCCACTTCCCTCTTAGGGTGCAGAAGGACTAGCTTGAGATTTAGCAGAAATACCTATAGACTTTCTGGAGCTCAGATGACATTAAAATACAGCAACATTCAAGTATTTCATTAGATGAAAGAACTAAAAAATAGTTGAATTTAAAAACTTTTTAATGAGGGGACTAAAATGTTATACTCTTTATTCCCCTTTAATTTTCTAATAATTTAGGTTTGTTTCCAGATGGAATCAGTATCTGTTTGCTTCTGAGAGTAAAGATACTTCAGATGTAGGGTTTGGAAAGTATTCTCTACTATTTGCCCTCTTATAGAAAAAGGGAATTAGTATCTTTGACTGCCCATAGAAACTCTGTTGAGGGGCAGGGAGGAAACTTCAGAATGCTGTAAAACATCTTCAGAAATCATTGTTTTTATTCTTTTTAGTAGAAAATTAATTTTTAAATTAAGAGTATTTCACTCAAAAATTTACACCTGGTGCTCATTCTATATAAAAATATAGATTGAGATTTCTATCAGGAAAATACACAGTTGTAGAAGCGTGTAAATCTAGTTGTTTCAGGTCCATGTGCCGATGTTAAACTGGTGGCCTCTCTTGAGTGGCTTCAGTGGGTGATGAAGCCAGGTCAGCAGAAACAAGCAAACTGCAGGTGCAGAAGAATTCAAGTTCAGCAGGTCAGACTTGTGACTTTGCCTCCCAAAACAGAGGTAACTCCGCCCTATGAAATAGATGTGCCCCAGGCCAATGACATCACTCCAACCAAGCGTGTGGTACCACCCTCAAAAGCAGAAGTGGCACCATGGAATTTGTACAGGCACAATAAGAAATAACTGAGAATTCCCAGTTTTAAATATTCCAGGCTGAGAGGCAGCCAGCTGCACCTACTCCCATGATTTCACCAGAACCAGATTAATCATTAGATTAATCTTTTAGATTTGTGTAGTAAGCTTTAAAATATAAGTTGAATAAATCATTCTGTTTGTAATCACTTGTCAAAAACTAGAGTCACAGAATAACTTGAAAAGACCTAGGAATCATACAGTCTAAGAGCGTTTAAACATTATAGTAGAACCTCTTCAAGTAGTTTCTTTACATACAGTCTGAAGACCACTCACCCAGCTCAATTTTTATAATTTTATATTTGAGGAGTCTGAGGCCTGAGTGAATTTTCTAGGACAAGATGGTCACCGCTAATTTGCTTTAGAACCAGAACTAGAGCGCTTGTTTTTTGACTTCCTGTCGAGTGGTGTTCTCAATAGCATACCCAAGTTCATCTTGTTTTATGAGGTTCCCGTGGAAAAAAAAAACCTTAAATGTTGAGAAGGGAAAAGCATTACGCTGCTGTCTTTTTACATAGGTGGTTCAGAATGAAGAAAACGAGAACTCTTTGAAGAAAGTAGATCCCCAGCTACTGAAGATGGCATTGACTCCTTACCCCAAGCTGAAATCTGCTCTCTTCCCACAGTACTCGCCTCCTCATATCCTGCCACACGATATTACACTCTACCACCTCATTCAGGTACAGAATTTAGGTGGCCTGTGTATCAGTCAGGGTTTATCCTGGATAACAGAAACCACTTCAGATCTTTCAAATGGAGGGAATTTAATTGCTTCCAGAGAGGAATGGAGAAGCCAAGCATGTGTTGGTGAGAAAACCCAAAGATTAGCAAGAAGAAAATGATCAGCACCCCTGAGGCAGGACCCACAGTGCAAGAAGGTGGCATTAATCAGCCGAGACCCTGGGACCATCTTCGGAGACCTACATTTTCAACAGTTGCCTAATGGGACCTGGGACCATATAGGGTGGGGCTAGAAGCTTAGAGAAGGTGCCCCAGAAAAGAGAGTGGTGAAAAATGATCTTGGTTTTTCCTCTCCTCCCACCTTAACATTCCAGTGGTCTCTTGTGAGTAAAACTTTCAGATAGCCCATGGATAAGGGAGTGTGGAGATGGCGTTCCCTGCAAAAAACAGCGGCAGGGTAGGAAGTGGATCTGCGAGCAGACTAGCAGACCTCTCTGCTGCTTCAGAGGATGCCCCAGCTGGAACACGTGCACTCTAACCACTCTCAGTGAATCCAGCCTGGCGCCTGTGGTGTTTTTTAACCGTTTTCAGGGCAAAGACTTCTTTAAAAGTGTGCCAGAAAGGAAGAGTCTTAGTTCCCTTGCTTTCTGATTCTCAACCATTTTAAAAGCCCATTTTATAATTAACATTGCTGTTACCAAGAGTATATTTTGCAGATTGAAGGTGAGCCTTTAAAAGGAACAAAGCCAAATGAATGCAGGAAAGTGGCCGTACATCCCTTTTGTGTTTGTTTTCAGCTGTGTTCAGAGTGTTGATGTCCAGAAAGATTAATCCTTTCATAAAATGTGTTTGTTTTAGAGTCAATTAACTTTTCAGTACAATCAGTTTTACTTTTCCCTTTTTCAGTCCTTGTCGCCCTTTGATCCCAGCAGATTGTTTGGCTGGCAGCCCGCCAACACGCTGGCTATAGGAGGTAAGTCAGTAAAGGTGCTGCTTGTTGGGGATGCGTTTCGGCAGTGGACAGCAAGGGCTCCTTTAGATCATGCCAAGCCAGGATTTTCACTGCTTTCCACCTTAAAAATAAAGGCACCTTTAAGACATTTGGAGAAGATGAAATTGAAATATGGTGTGACTTAATCATTGTCGTGGGTCATTGGTGCTGTCTCCACTGAGAGGTGGCATGCAGACCTACCTGCTTCTGTTTCCTCAGCCCTCAGTCATCTTGTTTGTATTAGAAAGAATATGAGTATAGGTGCTAGGTGATGGCAGTAGACCAACTCTGGCTGTGCCAAGTGACAGCGATGGGCCCTTAGACAGGTGATTGATTCCCTAGACCAGTGGTT
The DNA here is from genome assembly GCF_000313985.2 of Echinops telfairi. Taxonomy (NCBI): domain Eukaryota; kingdom Metazoa; phylum Chordata; class Mammalia; order Afrosoricida; family Tenrecidae; genus Echinops; species Echinops telfairi. The sequence continues at coordinate 2,745,944 of NW_022103905.1, read as the reverse complement.
CTCAACCTGTGGGTCGCGACACCCTTGGGAGTTGAACGACCCTTTCACAGGGGTCGCCTAAGACCATCAGAAAACACATAAATATCTCACAATATATAATTACATATTGTTTTGTGATTAATCACGATGCTTTAATTATGTTTATTTGTAACAATGAAAATACATCTTGCATATCAGATATTTACATTATGATTCATAACAGTAGCAAAATTACAGTTAGGAAGTAGCAATGAAAATAATGTTATGGTTGGGGGCCACCATAACATGAGGAACTGTATTAAAGGGTCACGGCATTAGGAAGATTGAGAACCACTGTCCTAGACAAAGGTCAGTCCCAAGGCCACTCACACCTGACCAGGAGAATGGAGGGAAGGAGGCATTTGAAAGCTCTCAGGTCCCAGTACAATGGAAGTGCTAGAAGCAGGTGCCTTGCTGTCCTCTGTAGACCAAAGGAATTTTGTTTTTTTTGTCCTCCTTAAACTCTGTTTTGACTGTTTCTCTTACTTTCAGAGTTAGCCTTTAATATTTTACTAGTGACGCCTCTGCCCGTGTTACTATTATTCACAGCTTCAGGTTCCTACTTTGCACAAAGTATGTACCCCACAAGTATGTATCATACATAAAAACGAATTTGCCAATGTGTCAGGTTTCTAAGTTCGAGTTTTGACACATTGAACTTAATAGGCGCCCAGAACTCAGTGCAGTCCCAGGCCAGTAGCAGCTGTGTGGTGACCATTGGTGAGTGAGTGCTGAGCAGAGCATGCTCGCTGCATCTTCAGATGTGTGCATGCTTTCTGTTCTCAGTGAGGTTACTGAGGGTAGAAGGAAGCCCCTCTCCACTGACCCCACCTCCACCCCTAGCCCACACCGTGATCCCCTCTTGAGGACTGAGCCCTCCAGTATGGGCAGTAGGGACACAAAAGCTGAAGGCATGTCTGCTGCCTGGTTTTTAGCGGTTTAAGATGTAGTTAAGGGAATAAATATGAAGTAGATGAAACTATTATTATGAAAACAATATTTATAAACTTTATGAGTTATATTTTATTAGAATGCTTACCTCTTTGTTCATCTGATATTAGCGTTGAAAGGGGATGTAAGGTTTGCCTCTGCAGCAGGCCCCATTAAGGTTCCCTGCTCCTCACTCGGCTCCAGCCTGCATCTTACTGGAGGAAAACTTCAAAATGACTGGTTCAAGCCCTAGGAGAGCAGTCTGTAGCACAAGTTCTGAACAGGTGTTTAATGAACAAATAAACAGTTCACATATATTATTTTATCACATTTTTTTCTCTCATAGGTTAGTAAGTGGTTAAGAGACAGAAATCAGGGTTTGACCAGAATGGCGATTTCACATCCAAATATCTCTGACTTTCAATTTCTCCACAAAATAAAATATGTATGATCTAATACTCTCTTGGGCATATGAGAACTTTAAACTGAGCTACCAGCTGGTCTTGGAAAAGTAGTACCATCATGTAGGTAATAAGTCACTTGTGAATACAGTATCATAAAGTATCATTGGCGAGAGCAAAAGAAAATTGGAGGATATTAATATGGAGCAAATCGTCTGCACTCAATAATAATTAGTATTTGTTGGTACAGCACGTTGGCCTTGGTCAATAGAGGACTCAAGTATGTTGAGAGGATTTCATTGCATCATGTGCTGCAGGAATGATTGACATGCTGCCTTTGTAGCTCATGAGCCATTTATCAGTTTGGAGCTGCAGAGCTGTTGATTATTGTTCTTGTGGGCCTAACAGATCAGCAAAGTTTATCACCTAAACTTTTTAGTAAATTTAATGGAGAAACAAAAGCACACTTTTTTTAATCGTTTTATTAGGGACTCATACAACTCTCATCACAATCCATACATACATCAATTGTGTAAAACACATTTGTACATGCATTGCCCTCATCATTCTCAAAACGTTTCCTCTCCACTTAAGCCTCTGGCATCATGTCCTCATTTTTCCTCTCCCTCCCCCCTCCCTCATGAGCCCTTGATAATTTATGTCATTATTTTGTCATATCTTGCCCTGTCCAACGTCTCCCTTCACCCACTTTTCTGATGTCCGTCCCCCAGGGAGGAGGTCACATGTAGATCCTTGTAATCAGTTCCCCCTTTCCAACCCACTCTCCCTCTACACTCCCAGTATCGCCACTCACACCACTGGTCCTGCAGGGATCATCCACCCTGGATTCCCTGTGTTCCCAGGTCCTATCTGTACCAGTGTATATCCTCTGGTCTAGCCAGACTTGCAAGGTAGAATTCGGATCATGATAGTGGGGGCAGGGAGGAAGCATTTAGGAACTAGAGGAAAGTTGTATTTTTCATCGTTGCTACATCGCTCCCTGATTGGCTTGTCCCCTCCCCGAGACACCACTGTAAGGGGGTCTCCAGTGGCCTACAAATGGGCTTTGGGTCTCCACTCCACACTCCCTCCCTCATTCACTATGGTAAGATTTTTTGTTCTTATACCTGATCCCTTTGACACCCTCATGATCACACAGGCTGGTGTGCTTCTTCCATGTGGGCTCTGTTGCTTCTGAGCTAGATGGCCACTTGTTTACCTTCAAGCCTTTAACACCCCAGATGCTATACCTTTTGATAGCCGAGCACCATCAGCTTTCTTCGCCACATTTGCAAAAGCACAATTTTATGAGTCTTATGCAGCTCCTCAAGTGTACATTAAAAAGAAAAATAGAATGCAAACTACTTTTATATAATGAAGCAAAACCGAAATGATGACATTGGGGTGGGTTCAAGGAGCACGTACGGCACAGCGGTGAGTGCTTGAACTACTGCTGGGGAGACAGGTGTGGCAGTCGGCGCCTGTAAAGATGACGGTTCTGGGTGCGTTTCTGCTCTGTCCCCTGGGTTTCTGTGAGCTGGAATCAACTCAACAGCAATGGTTTGGGTTTGGGTGTGCTAGACTCAAAGTAATCTGGGGTGGTGCAGAATGATTATAACAACTGCCGTCTCTTTGCCATCCAGGAGTTAAGCTTCTTATGCGAACATCTGAAATTAATTGTGATGAGATGCAACATATTAATGCTACTGTATTCCCTCCACCAGATGTATCAAGTGATCTCCCACATTTCTCTAGACCTGACCTCGTTAATAAATATGCTGTAGTGGAGCGTCTGAATTTTGCTTATTACCTACATAATGGACGACCATCATTTGCATTTGGTACATTTCTAGTCCAGGAATTAATCAAGAGCAAAACTCCCAAGCAGTTGTGAGTATTTAGACCATAATTTATATTCTAAAAAGGCATGTTTTACATATATTTGGATAAAATACTTCAAGAAATCATGGAAACATCCTACAGTTAGTTAACAGTGATTACATTTGGATAGTGAGTGTGCATGCTTTTCTGAGCGTCCTAGGAAGGGTGGTGGGTTTTGTCTTAAAGCCTTTTCTGCACCACTTGAAATGATCAGGTGGTTCTTTTCTTCATTCTGTTAATGTGGTATGTGACAGTGACTCATGGTAACCACCCTCTCGTTCCTGGAATAATCCCATTTCTCTGGTGTGTGTGTGTGTGTGTGTGTGTGTCTTGAACCTTTTCAGAGGAGCCATACTAGCACAGCGAGTTAAGCACTGGGCTGTTAACTGCAATGTTGGTGGTTTAAACTCACTCACTACTCCTTGGGAGAAAGCTGAGGCTGCCTGCTTCCACAGAGGGAGTTCTACTCTATCCTATAGGAGGATATGGACTTCTTCTATAAGTCGGAATGGACCAGGTGGCAATGCGTTGGTTCGAGGCTTTTGGTTAACCCTTTTAAATCCACAGTTCCTCCACTACGGCCTACTCTTAAGTTCACTTGATTTTTTTATAGTTAACCATTTTGATTATTGATAATGATACTGATTCCTTTTTTTACCCCCTCAGGATTCAGCAGGTAGGCCATGAAGCCTATGTTTTAGGGCTCTCCTCCTTCCACATACCTTCAATAGGAGCTGCCTGTGTTTGTTTCTTAGAATTGCTTGGCCTTGACAGCCTCAAGCTCCGAGTTGATATGAAAGTGGCCAATGTGATTTTGAGCTACAAGTGTAGAAATGAAGATGCTCAGTACAACCTCATCAGAGAGTCTCTAGGTATGGCACCTGCTCTTCATTGCTTCACTGTTTGGTGTAGAGAGCTGGGAAGAATAGTTCTAAGACACTGGATTGTGAGGCCATTGGGAAAGAGACAATTATCTTCCTGTTACTTCTTTTCTTAGGAAGTGTTCTTTATCGCACTTTGTTGGGTCCTTTAACTGGCTCGGGTGTACTAGTCAAGCAGAAACACAAAGTTCCTAACCTTTTCTCTTGACCAAATGTTGTTGTTCTTATTTTTTGCAGCTGAAAAACTATCCAAACTGGTTGATGGTGAAAAGGCAGCCACAGAAGAATTGCTTCTTCTTGTTGAAGAAGGTACATGGAACAGTATCCAGCAACAGGAAATGACGAGGTGTGTGAGGTGCAAGGCAACGAGCCTGATTGGCCATCCATGTTTGCCTGGACCTTTCCGCCGCTCCGTTGTTTGCACCAGTTTCCCCAGGGCGCGGCTTCCCATTTATGTAGTCTATAACGGCTAATTAGTAAAAGGATGACGATTCCAATTGCATCTTCATATCTTTGTAAAGAAGTTGATGAGGGCAGCAAACGTTCAAATGTACTTGACACTATGGATGGATGTATGGATTGTGATGAGAGCTGTACGATAAAATGATTTTTTATCTTTTTTCTTTTTTTCTTTTTTTTAGAGAGTGAGTGAGTCAGTGGATGAGAGTGAGTGAGAGAGTGAGTGAGTGAGGGAGTGAATGAGTGAATGAATGAGAGAGTAAGTGCGAGAGTGAATGAGAGAGAGTGAATGAGTGAGTGAGTGAGAGTGAGTCAGTGAATGAGAGTGAGTGAATTAGAGTGAGAGAGTGAGTCAGTGAGTGAGAGAGTGAGAATGAGAATTAGAGAGTGAGTGAGTGAGAGAGTGCGTGAATGAATGAGAGAGTGAGTGAGAGAGTGAGTGAGTGAAAGAATTAGAGAGTGAGTGAATTAGAGAGTGAGTGAGTGAGTGAGAGTGAGTCAGTGAATGAAAGTGAGTGAGTGAGTGAATGAGTCAGTGAGTGAGAGTGAGTCAGTGAATGAGAGTGAGTGAATTAGAGAGTGAG
>NW_022103905.1:2734040-2739942 GCF_000313985.2 Echinops telfairi | reverse complement strand
CGTCTTCTGCTGTACCTCTTACCCCAAAGCCTGTTCTCTAGGGGAGGCGCCCAGGCCCTGTGTGGTTCTGGTGGTTCAGAGTGGGTGTGTCAGTGTAGTGGCCTGTTCTCCCACACGGGTTTAGTTGTAGTTATTCCTGACCATGTAAAAAGTAGATGTTGTAAGTACCCATTTTTATGTAAAATGCAAACAAGTTATAAGAATAATTCTAGAAATAAGATGTTTCTATTTATATACACTCAAGCAAACATGTAACCATACACTAAATACCTAGGTGATATTTTGTAAAGATGGATAGTGCAGTTATAGTTGCTTTTCTTATTCATTTTTGTAACTTTCTATAATTTCTGAACTAGCTAACAAGTACATGTTACTTCTATAGTTTAAAAAAAACAAACAAACTCCTTTTCCATTTAGGAAAAAAAAAAATGCAGACCTGGGATCATCCAGGCACTTAGCTAGACTTCCTGCCTCCCTTCCTGTGGGGCGGGACGCTCCACTACCGGCAAGTAGGCCCAGTGCCCCTTCCTCTACTCTGGGTGGCATGGGTGTGGAGCTCTCTGCATCTTCTAACTTATGGCAGAGTCTGGTTCTCGTATCTATTTCTGGCCCACAGTATTGTTAAATACTGTTTTTCAGTATAGTTTTGTGATGGTTGGTTGATGGCTCAATGCAGGGAAGGATTGTTCCAGGATACTGGGAAAGCTATTGTGCATTATGAAAGAGTCTAGGTTTGTAAAAAGTAAAAAAGTAGTCTAATATTTGGTGTTTGCTGAAAGGCTTTTCAGAGGCTATTGTTAAATTTATTATCTGCCCATTTTCCAGTTTCAGACTAAAGCTATGTTTTAATAAGTTTTTCCCTCCATCACTCTCCCCTCTGTTCTAATCACAGGTTATCCAGTGAAGCTAGCAGCCAGTGGGCGTTAGTGGTACAGTTCTGCAGGCTCCACCATATGAAACTGAGTGCGTCATATCTCGTAGAGTGTGCCAAAGCAAATGATTGGCTGCAGTTCATTATTCATAGTCAGCTCCATGGCTACCCTACGGAGGAGGTAAGACCCCCGATGGTTGGGAGTTATTCAAAAAGAGGAAACGGGGCACTCCTCAGAAGTTGAATCATGTTCTTTCTGTTCTGTGGACATAGGCCTTTGTTTGATACAGTGCTGTTATTTTTACTAAGATTTCAGTGGGTTGGCTAGTCATTAATACTGAGGAGCTATAGTTTTTATGGCTTGAGATACAACATGAAATTTACTTAAAGCAAATACTCTGATCTGTTTTCTAGGTGAAAGCCCTTCTCCAGTATTTCAGCCCAGTCCTTGAAGACCATTTAAGACTGGCTTTTGAGAACGTACCTTCAGAGTTCAATTCCGGAGTGGTTAGTGATCAGGTCTCCAACAAGTCCCCCATGAGGCTCCATGAAAACAAAGAACAGATGACTGATCTCTTTCGAATTTTGCTCCAGTGCTCAGAGGAGCCAGACTCATGGTGCTGGCTCCTGGCAGAAGCAATAAGACACCAGGCCCCAATCCTGAGCGTCCTGGCCTCCTGTCTCCAGGTGAGGATTCTGAGAAGCCAGAAAGGAGGAGGGAAAGTGGTGAGAGAGCAAGCTGATCATCAGGGTGTGCAGCGAGCCTTCACCATGCGGTTCCTGTTAGCTCTTTGTGGTGCTCCGGCTTATGCTGTGGCTTACCCGAGCACTCCCTCGTGCTTCGTCGTTCACTGAACTCAGTGGTCAGTGCCTTGGCCCTTGCTTGGAGGACACAGAAAATAATGTCTTGGTGGCTTGACACCACTGCTCCTCAGCTCCGTCTTTAGCAGGAGGGGCTGTTCCAGATAGTCCCTTCAGCAGCAGTCCTGTTCTCTCGCACTTCCTGCTCCTACAGGCAGCCCCTCCGTCTCTCCTGGGCCTCTGACCTGCCACACTGCAGGTCTCATCAGGGTCACTTGGCTGCATGTGAGACCCCGTTGTATGCTAGAAGGCTTTTCAAGGTGACTGGCTCTACCAGGAAGGGTCCATCTGTTGCCGTAGCATTGCTGGAAACATCTTCTGTTAGGCAGTCCAGGTCCAGTTATCTTACTTCAAAATCTCTTGTCCAATGGCAGGATGCCAGTGCTCTTTCTTGTCTCTGTGTTTGGATCATCACCTCTGTGGAGGAGAGTGTTGCTGCTGAAGCCATGGATCACCTTCAAGGTTCAATCGAGGGCCATACCTGGGACCTTGGGGACCTCTCAGCTGCCTGGAGAACACTGCTAGCCAAGCAGAAGAGCAAAACTCTCATCAGAGGCTTCCAGCTCTTCGTTCAGGTGGTGGTAGTCCCTTCTCATTCTCATCCCTGGGATCGCAGGAGCCCTGGGTGTCTTTAGCCAACAACCTGATGATGCCATTGGTAACAGAGCTGTGATTTATATAACAAAGTGCTTTATGTGCATGACTTGGTATCTCACAATAATATTATACAGAGATCATATACAGACATGCCTTGTTTTGTTGCATTTTGCAGATAGTGCATCTATTGGAGGTTTGTGGCAACCCTGTATCAAGCAAGTCTGTCAGCCCAAATTTTCCCACAGCGTGCACTCACTTTGTGTGTTTGTCACATTTTGGTAATTCTCACACTATTTCAGACATTTTTATATAATGTAATTGCACACGCGAAAGACTGTAACCTGGCCTAACTCACTGCCCTCAAGTCAGTCTGACTCATAGTCACCCTCTTTGGGGTTTCCAGGATGTAAATCCTCAAGGGGTGGCTCGCCCATCTTTCTCCCTCAGAGCAGCTGGTGGGTATGAACTCCTCCCACCTTGTGGTTGGCAGCCCAATGCCCAGCCCACAGCACCACGGAGGCTCCTTAGGGTGTGCCTGTGACTCTGTAACTTTGATATGCCCTGGAAAACAGGAAATGTGTGGCTCCTTTTATTGGGATACCTGCTTTATTGCAATGGTCTGAACCCCAACCCCAATGCTCTTACGTCATAACTACTGATGACATTATGAAGTACTGTGATCTGCATTTTAAACATAATGAAACCAAGACTCACAGAACGTAAGGTGCCCAAGGTCTCAAAGGGTTTTAGTAAACTGCATACTACATGATAGTTAACCCATTCTTTCTAATTCCCAAACTCTTGGTGTTACCCCTTGCACTACATTGCTTCCCCTGGCCAAACAAGCCCCACAGAAATGATGGAAATGTGCCCTGATCCAGTGGAGCACCTTAGCGCTCACAGCACCATAGCACCACCTAGTGGCACACTGGCTCCTCTGCAGTGGATCACGTATAGAAGAAACCGAAAGCGGATTGATGGGCAGGTGTGGCCAACCTGAGTGTCTGTCCCCAAAAGGAAATACAAATTTTACTTCTCTTCAACATACATAATTTAGCCCTGTTACGGAGCTCTTATTCATAGATTTGTTTTTAACCTGTTTGTACTTTTGTCCAAATAGATTTGTACTTTAACCTGTTATATTGATATTATTCATTGGGAAAAAAAATTATTGGTTAAGTTCAAGACTTTGTAATTTCATTCAAAACCTTCCTCAAAGGATTCCCCCCTCTTGTTGATGCTCGAGACATATGAACTGTGTGTGTTCTTCAAGAACTACAAGGAAGCCAGCGCCAAACTGCTGGAGTTCCAGGACAGCCTTGCCGCGGTGAGTGGAAGCCAATGTGCCCTTTGTCTTTGTTCTGCCATTAGCCAGCCTGCTAGTAACCAGGATGGGGCAGCAGCAGAATTGCAAATCGAGCCCCATTTTCCTGTCCGGGGGGTGGGTCGGCCAGGACAACAGTGGTGTGGCCTCACCCACAGCAGCTTCTCAGCTGCAGAGCTGATAGAGAAATTTCATTTACTGTGCCAGACATGGGTGATGTGTGTCTCCGCGGCCCACCCCCCCTGCCGCAAGCCTCAGTCAAGCTTGGTGGGAAAGGGCTTCATGTGAGAAAGGGGAGTGGCGGTGTGTGGGCCACATTTTACCAGGAAAGACAGCACCACCAACTATGTGCGTGCAGGTGCGCGATGCTGCCCTGCTCACTGTGACAGACAAGAGCACCTCTTTCCCCCACTTCCCGGGGCCCTTTGTCCCAGTGATGCTGAGTCTTCTGTTCAGTGTCTGGCTTTACCACTGCAGATGCTTGTCCAGGGCCTGCTTGTCATGGGAAGCCTATTAACCCAGGAGACAAAAGAGGATGAAGTTCGAAGAAAGGACTATGCCTTAGTCCTGCCTAAGGTTTTCAGCTTTTCCCCTCTCTGTCCTAAAAGGAATCTGTAAAAAATATGCCTGTTAGTCTAGTTTAACTAGAGAAACAAATTCATGAACACTCACGTGTATAAGAAAGAGCTTTATATAAAAGAGTAATTGTATATTGAGAAAACATTACAGCCCAGTCCAGATCAAGTCCTTATGTCTGATATTAGCCCATATGTCCAAAACCAGTCTATAAATTCCTCTTCAGACCCACGCAGCACATGCAATGACTCCTAATGCAGAAAGATCACAGGCCAGTGGGTGAAAAGTCTTGTGGATCCAGTGGTGGTGGAAGCATCATGGAGCTGGCATGGGTCTCCACGTGGTTCCTCCAGCTCCAAGGCTCTGGCTCCATCAGCATAACTCCATGTGACTTGTCAATAAGAAATGCCTTGCAGAAGTATGTGTTCCACCTGCAGGGAAGAAGACAGGAGTTCCCAGAATCCTCAGGAGAAGGCCATGCCCACACAAAGGCCACATTGGCTGTGACCTGATTGACAGACTAGACTCCACCCTTTCACTCTTAATAGTCTTCAAGTTGACACCAGATTATGTAACTACTACAATATTCCAACAAAAACATCACAGCAGGACCTTGGTACAGGCGTGTGCTCTTGCCCACATGAGTGTGAACTGTAATGAAGTGTTCCATCCAGGTTGGAGGCTTTGAAAATACGGAGTGAGCTATGCAGATGCACCGGAGGCTGCCAGGGCACAAAAGATTGAGTTTGCCTGCTTCTTCCTCTTTCTGCCCCCAGGGCCTTCTCTTTCCCACCTGACTGCCCCACCCCAGCCTCTGTGCAGGGGGCGCATTTCCCCCGTCTGCGTGCCCTCAACCGTCCATTTAAATATTTGATCTGTTTCAGTCCTCTTACAGATGTCCCTCCGCTTAGAGTGACCGGATCAAGTAATAAGTAATGAAATAAAGTCTAGGAACTAATGCCCTAACTAAAACCCCAAACCCACTCCCTTCGAGCCAATTCTGACTCGTAGGGACCCTACCTAGGGTTTCAGAGATGAGGATAACGAATGGAAAATAGAAACATTCAATCGCTTTTGGCTTTTCTAACAGAGTCTGGTCAGGAGGGTTATCAAAACCACTCAGTAATGATGTGTAAGCAAGAGTAAGTCGTGCCTAACGAGCTGGCTTCCACTGTTGTCATTTCTCAGAGTAACTGCTCACATGCTCTGCAGTGAGGCGGGTGGGCTTTCTGTAAGCTGTATCTGGAGGGCCTAACCTCTAGCCAGACTGCATGTTTGGTAAATGAGAGGGTCAGCAAAAAGTAGGGAGCCCCCTCAATGAGTTGGAGTGACACAGTAGTGTCAGCAATGGACGTGAACATCCAAGGTCACCGAGAGGGCACAGGACCAGGCAGCATGGCCTCTGTCAGGAATAAGGTTGCCACGAGTTGGAGCCAGCTCAATGGCAGCTAAGAGCCACCAGGAGAAAACCCTGTTGCAGCTGGGGGTGGGGGTGGGGGTGTAGGCAGCGGTAATTAATGTGACAGAGGATTTTTTTTCATCATTTTATTGGGGGCTCTGGAAGCTCTGATAACAATCCAAACATCCATTGTATCAAGCACATTTGTACATATGTTGCCATCATCTTTTTCAAAACATTTTCTTTCTACTTGAGGCCTTGGTATCAGCTCCTC
>NW_022103905.1:2726211-2732505 GCF_000313985.2 Echinops telfairi | reverse complement strand
CTCATCATTTTCAAAACATTTGCTATCCACTACTTTTGTATCTTACACTGTCCGCTGTCTCCCGTCACCCATGTTTCTGTTGTTCGTCACCCTGGGTGGGTGGGGAGGTGGCTTATACGTCGATCCTTGTGATTGGTTCCCCCTTTCTCCCCCCACCGTCCCTCTACCCTCATGGTATCGCTACTCCCATTATTGTTCCTGAGGAGGACAGAGGATTTTATAAGCCATTGTTTAAATTAAGAGCTTGGCATTCTTGGGCATACCATCTAAAAGGGTGTTGGCTTTTCAAATCAGTATCACAGACAGCCTCTGTGCATATTCGGTTTATCTTGAAAGTGACCTTTACAGTGTCGTCAGGCGTGTCTAGGAGCAGGGAGCCAAAACTCAGCCCGAATCCAGGCAAGGACAGACATAATAAATTACCTACTTGGGCCTTTATTAACACATATTACATATTTATGAAAGCGGAGAAGTGTCTTTATACCAAAAAGCCAGTATTTTGTGTGTGATTACTTTGTATTAAGTCTAGAGTAAACAGAAGTACAGTGACCAAGGGCCACAAAGTAGCTTCCCTCAAAGACGATGAAGTGAAGGACCCCAAACTAACCAGGGAGCCCCCTCAGAAAGCAGCTGCATGTGGGAAAACACCACTCCTCAAAGGCACGAGCCTCTCCCTGTGTCTCCAAGGTCCAGGTGTTTCTGCCTCACCTTCTCTTAGAAGTGGACCTGCTATTTGGGATCCTCGGCGAACTTCTTATTAATACTGTCAGCAGTTGGTTGAAAAGATATAGATCAAGGCGCCTTTTAGTCGAGATTTTTCTCTAATGAGCCTCACCTACAACCAAACTGGTGGAACCAGCTCAGCAGTGTGTAAGCAAGTGTCTTCTAGACTCAAAGGAGGCTTTCTATGTGACCTGAAAATCTTCTAGACTCAAGAGCTAAAGGAAATGTGAGGTGGAACACTTACGGTATCTCACAGGACTAACTATGAGGCAGGCCCTAACTAGAGATAGCGATATTGGTCCCCATCATTGTTAGGCTTCATCTTTAGGACTCTTGCCCAGCTATGACTTCCACACATGCAGTTCTCTGCACCGGCCATCTCAGAAAGTAGAGAGCTCCTAAGGATGGCTGGCGTTGCCACTCCGCTGAATGCTACTACCAGCGCGCGTCTTGTGGGAAGAAGAGAATTGGGGACTAAATACATACCCTCCTTGATGACAAACCAAACTCATAGAAAGCCTATAGGGCAGAGGAGATCTCCTCTGAGTTTCTGTAACTGCAGGAGGAGCTGGTTTCAAACTGCTGGTCTTGAGTTTGCAGCCCACTGTGTCACCAAGGCTCCTCCTTTGTGACAGGAAATGATGTTCTTGATGGCCTTGTGGCTTTCTTAGGTGTCTTCAGAATTGGAGCTTCTGATCTGCTATTCCTGTGAAACCCCCCTCCATGACCCACCCTGTCTTCTGCTTTCTTAGCTTGAAGCAGCAGCCCCAAAGGCCCATCCTCTCAGCCCTCCCTCCTGGCTGCGGGAGCAGGGGCGTGTCCTTTTGAAGCTGATGCTGCAGCAGTGTGGCACCCAGTACGAGCTGGAGAGGCTCCTACAGCTGCTCATTGGACTGGAGCATCTCTTCTCTGATGGTAAGACCGGCCTGATACGAACCTTTTAAGAAGTTAGCTTCTTTAATCATGAAACTATTTTGGAAAAGCAGTCAAGAAAGAAATTACAATGCAATAATATACGAGGGAGCTTCATAAAGTTTATAGGAGAATGCCACTGGCTTTCCATTCCATTTGTCCATGAGTTTTCTGAACCCTCTGCGATAAACGGCAACAGAGGGCCATCACTGACCTCCTCTGGCTCCCCACTTGCTACGAGGCAGGGGCCAGACAGGCCTCCGTGGTCCATCCTTCTCTGCCTATCCTGTGATCAACTGTTCCTCCCGTACCACGCCACAGCGAGGCTGGGGTTGATAATTCACTGCAATGGCCACATAGGACTCACAGGGGGTGGGGGTTATTAGGGACGTTGATAAGTTGCCACAAGTCAGGATCAGGAGATGGTAACATTAAAGTCACTGATCTCCTCAGCCAGCAGCCAGGTCTCTCTTCGGTTTTCAGCTTCTCGGCCCAGTCTGTCTCCAGTTCTTAGTCTCTCAGCCACGTGGCCCCTTGGCCTTTGCCTCTGTCAGCCGGGAAGCCAGCCCACCTGTCGCTCTATCCCACAGTCACACAGTCTCAGGCCAGATGAGGAGGAAGTGGCCCGTAGTCTTGGCACTGCTCCTCTGAGTGGCCATGCCACAGTCTGTGATGCGTCTGGTCTTGGAGCCTCCGCCACTTCAGACTGATCTTGAACATGTCCTTCCAAGGCCCTCGGTGTCTCCCTTCTCCTTCAGAGGGCGGTAACGGACACTGACCAAGCCCTGTTTACTTAGTCCCATCCAGTCATTTGAGGGGATTTACAGAGACTTGGGTAGGAGAGCCATATGAAGAAATTTCACTACCCCAGCCCCTCGTATAACTTTTTATTTGTAGTCCATAACTGAGTGTGAAGAAGTTGCACAGGTTGCTTTTCAATCATGGTCAAAGCATTAAATATAATATAATATTTTATACACACACACACACACACACACACAGGCATGCACGCACAGGACTTAAAGACTCAAACAACTAGCTTCTCAAACAAGCAGCTATCAGATAGCCACCCTCCCTCCTCTCTTCCCTGTCCCCCTGGCCTCTGCCTTACCCTGGCACTAGAATTCTCTTCTCTGGAGAGTTGCCTCCACATGCCATCGTTGCCCAGGGTCACAAACGTAACCCATTTGGGGAGCTTTGGAGACAGACTGTGCTCGTTCTTTGCAGACTTTCCCAGACATTGGCCGATCAGATCAGCGATATTGCCTTGCCCCATTTTCCACTTGTTTGACAACTGCAAGTTTTTGTTGACTGCTGTATTATTCTTCTACGTCAGACTCTGATAGTTTCACTCCTCGGGCTATTTTACCGCATTTAAACTCACAGAGGTTTAACTGCAGACCTTAGATTTGCACAGAGCACTGACAGAATGCAGGGCCCAGGGCCGGTGTGGGCTGTGGGCCTGAGGAACTCAAGAGAGTGGGCATTAAAAAAAATGCAGTAAATTCAGCCTGGCACCTGTCAATTACCATATAGCACTGAGCAGTAGAGCCGTATAAAGCTATTTTCATTGATCGGTAATAATTTTAATTTTTCCAGATTTTTTTGGTGCCTGGGTTATTCTATCCCTAGGTAATTAAAAGGGCTGACTACATTACTGACCATTAATTACTAAAATGTTTGTATTCACGCAATTACATGGTATTGACTGTCATAGAATATCTGTGGTGTAGCAAGATGTGCTTCTTGTTTGATTCTGACTAGCGACCCGATGTATAATTGAACAAAACACCGCCAGGCCCAACTCTTCTCACAGTTGTTGTTTTTAATCATTTTATTGGGGGCTCTCATCCTCACAGCTCTTGCTATGTTGTTGCAGCCACTGTGTCAACAGAAAGGGTCTCATTAAGGGTCTTCGTCTTTTTGCTGCTCCACTCCTTTACCAAGCATGTTCCTTTCCCGGGAATGGCCGCTCCTCACCACAATTCCGAAGTCGGGGGACGCGATCTCGCCATCCTTGCCTCTCAGGGGCATGCTGGCCGAGGCGGATTTGGTTGCTCTTTGGCAGACCATGAGGTTGTCAGTGTTCTTGGCAGCACCACAGGCGCTGCCTTTGACGCTTCCTCGTCGAGTCACCAGGGTAGAAAAAGAGAATTTTGTGGGGCTTTTTTTTCTTGGCCTTTAACCTCATTACTACATTAAACAGACATGCGTATTTGATGTCAGCTCCTCCTGAAATACCACCGTGATATTTCATTTGTTAAATGTTCTCATCCTCTTCTGGCACAGGTCCAGATGTGAAGAAGCTTTGTGACCTCAGCCAAATATTGAAGGATACATCTATATCCATTAACCGTGCACTTATCACCAGTTACAGCACCGAGACTTTCCAGCATGAGTGTAGATCTGTTTTGGAAAGACTGCAGGCAGATGGACAGTTTGCTTTGGCCAGGAGGGTAGCAGAAGTAGCGGAGTTACCTGTGGACAACTTGGTCATTGAAGAGGTATCTGCACCGTTCTAAGTTATTTACAACATTAGCCTTTAAACCAGTGTTAGAGAGTCAAATGAGGCATACAGTCTACAAGAGATGAAGCTCTTTCACTTTAGATACACGTCACTTCAGAAATAGATGATGACGCCAGGACACCCGTTACCTGAGAGTGTGTGTTTTAAATAGAAGGTTAATGTTAGAATTTGCTCTAGCTGTTTTCTTCCTATAAATAGAACTAGATGTAAAGTGACTTGACTCAGCTCCACTTCATTAGACAGTTGTTTGCCTTCACCTTCCAGATAGCGTGCCGGGTCATGTGAGGTATGGCGGGGGGGGTCGGGGTGGGGGTAAGTTAAGCTTGTCTGATACTCAGGGAACCAGAAAGAGAACTTATTCGACTCAAAGTCTGCCTTCCAAATATCTTTGATGCCCCCTGAAGAGTCAAGTGGCTACTATTGCCAAGCCCCCTATTTTCTGCTGTGCTTCAGCCATAGCACGTATAGTACTTTTCAAAGTTTGGCTAAATTTTGTTTTGTTTGCATTTCACAGATGACTCGGGAAATGCAGACTCTAAGACACACGGAACAGTGGTCCCTTACCCAAGAAAGAGCTGGCTTCTGGAAAAAGTGCCATGAGAGTTTTAAGAAACATTGCGTTTCCCGCAAAGCTGCTTCATCTTTTTTCTCATCCCAGGCCCTGGCAGCGAGTGTGCCCCCACCCCAGCCCGAGGAGCGCCATCTGCTGCTCACCCTGGCAGGGCACTGGCTCGCTCAGGGGGCCCTGGTGCCCTTGGCCGAGCTGGAGGAGCTGGAGAAGCAGATCTGGCTGTGCCGCCTCAGTCAGCACACAGTGGGAGGGAGCCAGGAGGAAACAGACCCCAGAGCTTCTCAGCAGCTCCCAACCCGGGGCAAACTCTCCTTTGATAGCTTAGCCAGGGAGTTTGCCTTCTCCAAGTTGCCTGCTCTGAACACATCAGAATACTTAGAGCTTAATGGTGTTCCATCCAAAGGCTCCCGCGAGAATGAACTGGATTGGAAAGAGGCAGAGTCTCTGAATGTTTTGATCGGGCATCTATTGGATGAAGGCTCTGTACATGAAGCCAGCAGAGTCTGCCGGTATTTTCGTTTCTACAACCAAGATGTTTCCCTGGTGCTGCACTGCAGAGCGCTGGCCGCAGGGGAGGCGGGTGGGGACGAGCTGCACCCAGAGGTCTGTGCTTTCCTACACAGGCCGGAGCCGCTTGAGGAAGAAGGGGACAGCCTTCCCCCGAGGAAAGGCCAGAGCAGTAAGTGAAGGCGGGTTAAGGGGCCTGCGGCTCAAATGGCCGCGTTGACATTCTCTCCCAGGAGGAAGGGTCCCATCTGCCATAATGCTTATCCTGACGTAGGGCACAGGGGCTATGTCCCATGTAATCTGTGAACTAGGTCACTAAACTAGCTGACAAAGTAGCTGTGTATCACAGCTAATGGGAAGCCTTCTGACTTGTAGCTTTGTCACTGAAATTCACTCTGTTCAAGTGTGTTTCCACTTGTCCATTGGTAGTATATGGAAATGTGTCTTTGCTAACCCCAAGGAGCCCTGGTGGGTAGTCTTAACTAGTCTGCAGTTCACATCCACCAGCCGCTCCCCAAGAGAAAGATGAGGCTCTCTGTTCCCTTCAAGCTTTGCAGTCTTGGAACCCTGCGCAGGGCCCCGGAAGGTGGACCAGGCTCCAGGGCAGTGCTTTTTGGGTTTTGTTGGTTTTGGCCAAACTCACACTTTCTGGTTTTCTTGTAGATGACGTGGGATGATCTAAGTAGGTATAATCATGCCGGTTGCAAATAGGGGCCATTTATTTCCATATTTCCAATCTGTCTTTTTGTTTCTTTCTTCATTGCTCTTTAATGTTGGATGGGAAGTGAGCGTGGGCATCCTTGTCTTTGTACAGAAGTGGGGTGGAGTGGGAGCAAGCGTTCAGCTTTTCAACATCACAAATATTGGTTCTGCAATATTTTGCAGATGTGCTTGATCATTTTTAGGATTTTTTCCTCTATTCTGAGTTTGCTGGGCATTTTGGTCAGGAGTCTGGAATTTTGTCAAATGTTTCTCCTGCATCTGTTGACATGAACATGTGGTTGCTCTTCTTTAGACTGTTATGATGATGGATTACATTGTTGTTGTTGTTGTT
>NW_022103905.1:2724606-2726111 GCF_000313985.2 Echinops telfairi | reverse complement strand
GGATGTGGGTTGACCATATTCCATAGTGCAGAATATCGATTGTACTGTATGGAGATCCCATGCTGTATTTAGAAATTCCTTGTTGATAGACATTTATGTTTTTAAAAATTAGGGTTTTAATTTTACTAAGGCATGCACTGGGACAGCCCTCACTTTCTGCGTTTTAGGAAGATCTGATTGTTGTTGTTGTTGTTTAACTATGTCAAACCTGACCTGCAGCCCTAGATAAACCGCACTTGATTGTGGCATAGATATCTATGTATCTCTGAATTCAACTTGCTAGAATGGTGAAGATTTTCTATCTACATTCATGAGGGATATTGCTGTGTGCGTTTCTTTTTTTGCTCTGTGTTTTGGTATCCATAATACTGGTTTCATAGTAACAGAGGTGGGAAGCATTCCCTCTTCTTTATTTTCTGGAAAATACTTTATGGAATATTTAGTAGAACTTACCAATAAAACATAAGCCAGGAAATGACTTTTGGGGCAGGCTGTTTACTTCAGTTTCTTCAATCATTCTAGGAATACCCAGGATTATTTCACCTTCAGTGGATTTTGGTTGGTTATGGGTGGTTTTTTTGGGTGTTTGCTTTTGGGTTTTTTTTGGTTATGGGTTTTGAAGAACTTTTTTTTTTTTCCAGCAGTTTCAATTTATTTTTATTTATATTTTTTAATCATTTTATTGGGGGCTCATACAACTCTTATCACAATCCATACATACATCCATTGTGTCCAGTACATTTGTTGTCATCATCATTCTCAAAACACCTGCTTTCTACTTGAGCCCTTGGTATCAGCTCCTCATTTTTTCCCCCTCCCTCCTCACTCTCCCCTCCCTGAATAACTCTTTTATTCATTCCTTTTTGGGGTTATTTGAACATTTTTTAGCATTTAATTAATTATTTTTTATCATTTTAATGGGGGCTCATACAACTCTTATCACAATCCATACATACAGTCATTATGTGAAGCACATTTATACAGTTGTTGCCATCATCATTCTCAAAACATTTGCTTTCTACTTGAGCCCTTGGTATCAGCTCATTTTTACCCCCTCTCCCCCCCCTCCCTCATGAACCCTTGATAATTTATAAATTATTATTATTTTGCCATATCTTACACTGTCTCATGTCTCCCTTCACTCACTTTTCTGTTGTCCGTCCCCCAGGGAGGAGGTTATATGTAGATCTTTATAATCGGTTCTCCCTTTCTACCTCACCTTCCCTCCACCCTCCCACTGTCGCCACTCTCAGCACTGGTCCTGAAGGGATCATCTGTCCTAGATTCCTTGTGTTTCCAGTTCCTATCTGTACCAGTGTATATCCTCTGGTCTGGCCAGATTTTGTAAGGTAGAATTGGGATGATAGTGGGGGGGAGGAAGCATTTAAGAACTAGAGGGAAGTTGTATGTTTCATCGTTGCTACATCGCACCCTGACTGGCTCATCTCCGCCCTGAGACCCTTCTGTAAGGGGATGTCCAGTTGCTTACAGATGGGCTTTGGGTC
>NW_022103905.1:2719230-2724506 GCF_000313985.2 Echinops telfairi | reverse complement strand
TATGTCAAACCTGACCTGCAGCCCTAGATAAACCGCACTTGATTGTGGCATAGATATCTATGTATCTCTGAATTCAAAAATGAGTTCTTTTCCTTAGCACTTTAAAAATGTTACATCGCTTCCTTTTGGCCTCCATCGCATCTGATGAACACTCAGAGCTGAAACTTAGCGGGGCTACCTCCATCTTCTTGGGACCAGAGGGCCTCCATTCAGAAGAGCCCGCCTGCCTCTCAGCCGTCTGTGCTGTGGCCTCCGCAGCCCACCTTTTCCTGCTCCCTAGCCAGTGCTACGGGGTCTTCTGAACTCCTGCCATCGCGGTGGGCCCGGGGTTAGGGCAGGGGGAACAAAGTGGTACAAGAGCTTATTTCATGACGCCAAAATCTGGCGTCTTGGCCAGTGCACCGCCGTTTTCAGCATCCTCCCACAGCCAGCCACTGTGAGCATGCTGCCCAGGTCCCGGGGTCAAGCCCAGTGGGTGCGCGGGGAGCGAGCACATGCTCCATCTTACCATGCCTGCCACTGAGGCTCATAGAAGGGTTTTAAAGCAGGGAAATGTCTGAGCTGCCTTTTACTTTTTGACCTTTAAAGAACTTTTGTTATCACTGAATACCTTAAGTGTAAAAAATCACAAGGTTAGTGTAACACAGCAGTGCATAAAGTAAAAAGGGAAAGTCGGTCAATCCCACCCCCACCCAAGTCCTGGGGCTGCTGGCTCGCAATCTCTCCATTCATGGTGAAATGAGCTTATTTGTTAT
This sequence comes from Echinops telfairi, assembly GCF_000313985.2. Taxonomy (NCBI): domain Eukaryota; kingdom Metazoa; phylum Chordata; class Mammalia; order Afrosoricida; family Tenrecidae; genus Echinops; species Echinops telfairi. Next base: position 2,723,751 of record NW_022103905.1, on the reverse strand, counting down.
GTTTTTCCATCAGTGGATGTGGGTTGACCATATTCCATAGTGCAGAATATCGATTGTACTGTATGGAGATCCCATGCTGTATTTAGAAATTCCTTGTTGATAGACATTTGTGTTTTTAAAAATTAGGGTTTTAATTTTACTAAGGCATGCACTGGGACAGCCCTCACTTTCTGCGTTTTAGGAAGATCTGAATCGGGGAGGCTGGAGCCGGGGAGGCAGGCGGGTGAGTGAAGCCGGCAGGGCAGGGCAGCTGGCTAGACCTGGTGATGTATATGAAATGACTGGGGGGGTGGGGGTGGCACGTGGAGGCGGGTATCTTTGGGGCTGGGCTGTCCTGGGACAAGAGAGCCACAAGGGGACCCTGGCGGAGGCGCTCTCGGACCTCTCCACAGGCGAGGCGCCGTGGGTAGCGAGCAGGCAGGCAGAGGTTAGCCTGCTCTCAGCCCTGTATTTGCTTCCAGCTTCAAGTTTGGATAGTCAGCCCGTTGTGATGGTGCCGCCCAGTGACAGAGTGGCGGCTGACCTGGAAACTCTGACTAGCAAATGCGTGCACGGGAAGACCTACTGCCGCCGGGTCCTGTGTCTGCATGAACTCGCCAAGGTATGCGCTTGGGGGGTGGGGCCTCCCGAGGGAGGGTGCTGGGCAGAGGAGGTGGATTGGGGCGTTCCAGAGCTGGTGTCACTGGGTCACATGGGTAGCAGGGCTGGTGTTTTGGCTGCATCTCACCACCCAGAAGCTAGAAAGGTAGTGAACTTTTGTGAGCCTCTGCCTCTTCGTCTGTGAAGGGCGATTTGACCATGAGGGTCCTTCCAGCCCTGAGATAACCACAATGATTTATTTCCCATTGTGAGACCCCCAACAAATGTCTCAGTAAATAAAATGGAATCTGATGACTAACAGAGCAGCCCAAAGTGGCCCTGGGTACCGGCTAGGGGAGAAAACTGCAGACTAACGGGAAGGTAACAGGCGAGCATTGAAACCCTTTGCTTGGATAAGGCACAGAGAAGTCTGTGGAAAGTGAGTTTGCTATCGCTGTGTAATGCTATGGGAGGAGGGGCTCTTGCTTTTTGTTCTGTTTTGTTTTCCACATTCCTTCTGTAGAGGTTTGAAAAGCTCACTGTTCAACAAGAGCATCATCTGATGCTTTCTGAAGATAACTGCTTGGGTTTGGCTCCAGGGTGAAGTGATGGAAAGGATTAGGAATAAGACTTGCTTCTTCTAGGGTTTCTGCTCCTGGGGAGGATCTTTCTGCTCAGAGAACAAGGGAGTCTCCACAGCAGACTTCAGAAGGGCTGTCTGTAGCTCACTCCCACCACCTACCCCCTAATCTAACCAGAGCCATGGTTGGCTTTGCATTCCTTAGGAGCTGGGCTGTTCCTATGCAGAGGTCGCTGCCCAGGATGGGGAGGCCGTGCTCCGGGCAATCTTGACCTCTCAGCAGCCTGACCGATGCAAGCGAGCCCAGGCCTTCATCAGCACTCAGGGCCTCAAGCCGGACACTGTGGCTGAACTAGTGGCTGAAGAGGTGACACGGGAGCTGCTGACCCCATCAGAAGGATCAGGTGATCTGCGCCAGGGCTCCCCAGTCTCCCAGGTTCTCAACATTCAGGATTTGGGTGCTAGGCCCATGGCTTTCCTGTCAGGTGCCCTCTCATATCCAGGTGACACTGGTAAAAGAGAGCACATTGCCTTTTTGGGTGACTTTTGTGTTAGTACCTGTGCCTCTCTCTGAGCCTGAGAAGGCCTGCCGCCCGGTCAGGTAACCACAGGGCACACCAAGGAGCACTGGGCTCAGGTTTACAGAGGGATGTCTGGCAGGGGCTCTCCGCTCTCCCCTCTCCCCCACCTTTCTCATGGCAGAACCAGTGCCTTCCCCACTTCTCTCCACTTAGGACACAAGCTGATGTTCAGCCCTGCGGAGGAAACCCAGCCGTTCTTGCAGCTGACCATGCTGTGTCAAGACCGCACCCTCGTGGGGATGAAGTTGCTGGATAAAATCTCCTCTGTGCCCCATGGGGAACTGTCTTGCAGTAAGTCACTGGCTGTTTTCTTAGGAGTTGCGCCAACTCGTAACAGTTTTCCAGAGTCAGTTGGTCCCCAACTCGTGTGGGGTCATTGTCCCTCCCCTGAGCACAGTTTGCAAGTTCTTGGTGGAAAACATTAGGTTCATTGAAGAACTTTTAGGAAATAAGGGAAAACACTCTCAAGCACACAAAAAGGTAACCTTTTCATATTTCCCAGTTATTGTATTCTGTTTCTACAGAACCCTACAAAGTGGCTGTTACTATCTCCTTGAGAAGTGAGGAACCAAAGCTCAGGTCGATTCTTTGATGGGAATCTCTTTTCTGCCCTCAACATTGGATGTATTTCCCCCAGTTTGTCTTTCAGTTTGTACCTAGAGTGATTGCTAAGGGTGTCGTGGTTTTAAATCTGTTCCTAGTCCAGTCTCTCACCACCATTTCAGAACCACCGGGGCACTTGATTAGTTAGCCCCAAGGCCCTCTGCTGAGCTATAAGCAGGGGCACCCTTCCATTTCCCTACCAGCTTGTCTACAGAGAAGTTGTTTCCTCTTCACACAGAATGTGTCCCTGTTCTCATTGGCTGTGGCCTGTGCAGGCACCCGTGCTGTCATTGAGAGACAACAGCTGCCTCCTGCTTTTCAAAAGTTCACTTTACACCAGTTTTATAAAAAGTCCTACATTAGCCCTATTTTGTTACTGGAAAGAAATCCAAAGAGGATTTTCACTTTTACAAAAAACACTAGTATTCAGAGGTAGTTTCACAGCGAGCTCTTAAAGAGGCAACCTCCCCCCCCCCCCCCCCTGCGGGGATTGCCTTTGCCGGGTTCCTTCCGGGTTCTGCGGTGCTGTCCCCAGGTTGTTTCTGCTTAGTATGCGGGGCTTTGTTGAAAAAAGGGAATTAAAAAGCAGTGGGATTCTTCCACAAACTTTTTGACGTCCCTTCCTATAGGTTGTGTATTTACACCATTCCTGCTTTTGCTGTGTTATTGAGAGTGTAGGTTTTACGTTATTGGGTTTGATTTGGCCAGGTTCTTTTTTTTAGCTCTGGGAACTTTTCCCACGTTAAGTTCAGGGCGGTTGTTTCTTTGCTCTACTTCACTTCTGTTTAGAAAGATTTCACACAAACACTCTGCTTTCAGGTAGTCAGGGAAACCTGTACTTTAGACATGGGGGGGGGGGGGCCTGTCCAGAGCTAGAACTGCTAAAGTCAGGGACTCCAAAGGACCCGTGTGAGAGCCTGCTCCCTCACAGTGACTGACCAAGGCTCACAATCCTGTACTAAGAGTAACTGTGTTTCCTTCCCCCGCCCCAGCCACAGAGCTGCTGATCCTGGCCCATCATTGCTTCACTCTGACTTGCCACATGGAGGGCATTATCCGAGTGCTGCAGGCCGCCCGGCTGCTCACTGACAACCACTTGGCCCCCAGTGAGGAGTACGGACTGATGGTAAGTAGGCCCTCCATTTCCACCTCCATCCTGAGGAAACTTTTGCGAGGAGCAGACAAGCTGCAATCAGCTTAGAGCTGATGTGGCCTCAGTGGAGGGTTAGATAGCTGTCTACCTCGGTACTGTTACCTACTGGACTGTTGGCTGGGAGGTTGAGTCTGGTCAACCATCTGTTTGTTCCAGGCGTCTTTCGGAGCCAGATTGCTCCACGGAAACAAAGCAAAAGGATACCTGCTCCACTGGAAGTTTTTGCTAGAGCCATAGGACATGAAAAAGAAATTAAACATAGCCACATAGGCACAGAAGAAATATCTCTTTATTTACAGACAATACAATCCTAGAAAGAGAGAGGACCCCAAAGATTCAATTAAATAATTGCTCAAACTGATTGAGAAATTTGGCAGCATAGCAGGCTATAAGGTCAACATTACAGAAATCAGTTGGATTCTTTCTTGTACATTAAGGATGATGATACTGGAGGGCAAAAAAAGATATCAAAGAAACGATACCATTTACAATAGCTACAGAAAAGATAAAATATTTAGGAGTAAATCTTACCAAAGAAACAAAAGAGTTTTACAAAGAAAACTACAAAGTACTACTTCCAAGAAAGCAAAAGGCACTTACATAAATGGAACAAGTGAACATGTTCCTGGAAAGGCAGACTTACATATTGTGAACATGTCAATATCACCCAAATTACTTTACCGATTCAATGAACTTCCTATCCAAATCCCACCATAATGTTTTAAAGAAATGGAAAAACTAATTACCAACTCTATATGCAAAGGTTAAAAACCTAGGATTAGTAAAACACTATAAATAAATATTTAAAAATAAAAACATCTCTCACTCCCAGACTATACAACCTCTTCTATATCCATGGTAATCAAAACAGCCTGGTACTGGTACAACAATAGACGTGACGACCAGTGAGTTAGATTTGAAAACCCAGAAGTGCAACCCAGTACCTATAACCACCTCATTGTTGACAAAGTACTAAAGCACATCCAGGGCAGCCTTTTCAACAAATGGATGCCAAAGAATGAAAC
>NW_022103905.1:2691052-2717611 GCF_000313985.2 Echinops telfairi | reverse complement strand
AAAAAAAAAAAGAATAGACAATTTACCAAAGACGACGTACAGGTGGCCAACAATAGGAAGAAATGTTTATGATCATTAGCAATAAGAGAAATACTAATTAAAACAAGGTATCATGTCACACCAAAACTTTTGGCACTTCCTTAAATAAATGCAAATCCAAGTACTTTGTGATCTAGGATCCCAGTACTGAGCATATACCTTATTTACTCGAGTATAAGCTGAGTTTTTCAGCACATTTTTAATGCTGTTTTTTATTAGGTGCCTCGGGGGATATTCGGGTCGGCTTATACTCACAGACAGACATATATACAATTTCCACAATAGCAAAAACATGAAAACAATGAAAAATCCCAACCATAGAAGAATGGATAAAAGAGCTAGGGTATAGTCATGCTATGACAATGACATGCGTCAATAAAAAGCAAAGATAACCCTCTGAAACACCACGACACAGACAAAACTAGAGAACAGTATGCTTAGCAAACTCAGCCAGTCTTACGAAGCTGAATTACAGCGTTATACAGAAAAACAGAATAAATGTGGTTATGCACAAGATATTGATGACTGTAAGGCGGCCAGGGACAAGGGTAGGAATAGGGTGAGGGGAAGGATGGGAGGGGTGGGGGGGGTTACCAAAAAATGGGAGGGTTAAACAGGGGAAAATAAAATAAAAACAATTAAAGGAAACCCAAACCCTGCAGATTCCCTACCCCTGAGACCTAAATATTGACCCGAGTGGCCAAAAAAGGAGAAAAGTGAAGTGGGCTCGAAGTCTTCAGTGACCTGCCAGTTTCATGTCAGACTGAAGAGCCAAAAGGGTGCCTGCCATGCTTGGGACTGACACCCCCACCCCATGGAAGTCCACTTTCTGAGAGGGCCACGGCGGCTGCATCACCCCAAAACAAGGTTCACCTGCCTCTTAGCTTTCAGTTGAAATGAGCCAGCAACTCAAGCCTCATCCACCCAGATTCTCTGGACTTTGACCTGAGAGGCTGAGCTACTCATCAGCTCCTTCAATAGGACGTAATAGGAGGAGTGCCTGCCTGGGAGGACGGCACTTCAGCCTTGGGGAGAGGCCTCCAGTCCACCCGTGGGAGGGAGACTGCTGAGCTTGGGACTGGGCTTCCAGAAGCAGGCAGTGTGTTGAGTGTGGTGGGCTGGCTCTGGGGGACTCCAGGTGATGCTCACGTTGCCTTCCTATCCATCCTCAGGTGCGTCTCCTTACCGGCATTGGAAGGTACAACGAGATGACATACATATTTGATTTGCTGCATAAGCACCACTACTTTGAGGTGCTGATGAGGAAGAAGTTGGATCCGGTAGGTCTGAAGCTTTAGGAGCACCGGGAGGACTTTGTACTGTTAGCTTTCAGGGTCTCCATTTTTCTCAGGAATAACCCTATCCAGGTGGACCCCTGGTATATCGATGGAAGGAATTGGGGCCACACCCTACACCAGGGGTCCTCAAACTTTTAAAACGGGGCCAGTTCACTGTCCCTCAGACCCGTTGGAGGGGTGGACTAAAGGTTAAAAAAAAAAACTATGAACAAATCCCTATGCACACTGTACGTATCTTATTTTGAAATGTTAAAAAATCCGGGGCAAAAACACCAACAGGCCCGATAAATGTCCTCAGCGGGCCGCATGTGGCCCGCGGGCCCTAGTTTGAGGATGCCTGCCCTACACTGTTGACCCAGTGGCTTAGGGCTAGTTAGCTTCTGACTGCCGACACTGGGTCGTCCAGCTGAGCCTGATGGAGCTTTCTATGACCTATGTAGGCAGCAGGAGAGGGATTTCCATGGGACCATAAAGCAGCTGAGAGAGGACTTGATTGCATAGGCCTGTGCCAGGAGCACCTCGGGGCTCCTTGGGAGGCTTCCCGGGCTCCTGTCTGTCCTCCGCTTGCTGTGACCTGGCATGTCACAAAGACAGCCTCTTTGCAGGTCATTCACCTCGGACACTGCTTTAGCTTAGTTCCCCTCTGAAGAGTGACAAGCCAAGGTATGCTTTTGGCTCTTGGGGATCTGGGCCCAGCATCAGATGACGTCCTTCCGTGCTGGCCCCCGTCAGGAGAGCGCCTGCAGGATGTAGACGGGACCTGGTGTCCTCGTACCTTGAAGCCCCTTGCCACTACCTTTCCCTCCCCAACCCCCACATTTTTAAAATTGTTTTTCAGGCAGTTTTGTTTTTGCATTTAAGTATTCAATTGTTTATTTTTATTACAATTTAACACATATTCAATATGACACTTAGAAAATGGAACACAAAAAAAGTCCTCATGTCTGTCCATTGTCATGTCTGAGCCCCTGCTCAGTTCATACATGTCCCTGTAAACATGTACACATACATAGTTATACATCATAACGAAACATGGTGTGCAGATAAGAACCTTTTTAAAGCTTAACAGTATCATGAGTATTTCTTACGTCACCAGTTATGAGTTATTCTGTTATTTTGCCCTCATTTTGAACATTTGAATTGTTTCACGTTATCTGCTTGCTGTGTGTTGCTCTGCCAATAGGAGTGGGATTGCTAGATGCAAGCACGTGTGCTGTTGGAAGGCAGTGTCTTACTGACCACGTTGGCTAGCAGAGCATGGCTGCTTCCACATCCTCAGGACAGCATGCCGGTCCTGCCTGCCTGAGACCATGTTCTTCCTTCCTGTAGAGTGGCACGCTGAAGACAGCCCTACTTGACTACATCAAGCGCTGCCGCCCCGGGGACAGTGAGAAGCACAACATGATTGCCCTGTGCTTCAGCATGTGCCGGGAGATCGGCGAGAACCACGAGGCGGCTGCATGCATCCAGCTGAAATTGATCGAGTCTCAGCCGTGGGGTGAGCAGAGGTCACAGCAGCAGCCCAGGGCAGTGATGCTCGCCAATGAGGGATCTGAGGACACAGGCAGGAAAGAGCTCAGGAGAATGGATGTTCGAAGCTGGGGTGGATGTTGGTAATACAGCAGGACCCCCGCTGGGTGGCTAGAAGAGGATGGGTCTTGGAAGGCATCTTGTACCTCTTGGGATTCATAGCCTTTGCATCCCCGCTATCACCCCTAAGGAACTGAGACAACAGGTGATGTCCACTGGGAGCCTTCCTTAATGTTTCACAATAGGAGGCACTCTGGAGAGGGCATCAAACTGGGCCAGTAGCCTTTACATGAGACAGACCTGTCTATGCACACAAGCTGGGATCATCGCCGCAGGGGGTGACAACAGCCTTGACTTCCTCTTCTTCCCTGTAGAGGAGAGCCTCAAGGATGGGCACAAGCTGAAGCAGCTGTTGCTGAAAGCCCTGACACTGCTGCTGGATGCTGCTGAGAGCTATGCCAAGGTGACCAGGGAGCCTCACCCCCGAGCAGCCGTGGGGCACGGTGTCTGTTGTAGGAATCCTTTGTCCCTGGGCTCTTCCAAGCTGGGGAGGGGGAGTCGTGGGTCAGCCAGGAGTGCAAATGTTCTGTAGTTTGCTGGTGGATAAACCTGGGGAGGGGTGAGTCCTCTTTCCTGCCTGTCTTCCCCTTCACCCTTTTCCCCAGGACTTCTGCGTGAGACAGGCCCTGCGCTGTCACAAGCTCACCAAGTTGATAACGCTGCAGATTCATTTTCTGAACACTGGCCAGAATACGATGCTCATCAATCTGGGCCGACACAGGCTGATGGACTGTATCATGGCCCTACCTCGGTTCTACCAGGTAAGCAAGAAAGAAAGTGCTAACCAGCACCTTGATGGAGTGACCTGTCCAAGGTCTCCAGTTCTTACAGCCAACCATACCGGCTTTTTGGGGGTAGTGCTTCTCAGTAACATACTTTTTGGACAAAGGTGTTGGAGAGTGAGGACAAGTACTGGCTCATTTTCCCCATGCTGATGCCTTCGCCTTGAGACAGTTGGAAGTGAGGAGCAGCATCCCCTTTCAGTGGTCTTGCAAGGAACTCTTGGCCCCAGGGGTGGAGTGGCTCATCCAGGTTAGCACAGGCTGATGGGAGGCCCATCTAGCCCTTGAACAAAGAGGGTTGGGTGATTAGGGAATCAACCTCTTCAGTTTCCAACAGTGAGCTGGTGTTTCATCAAGCCATTCTCAAGTTTAATGAAGCCATTGTTGGAAGACTAAGAACACTGACAGTGTCTAGGGATATAAAGTCGGGGAAGTGTCCAACCCCAGACTTTTCAGCAACCCTGACGTACGTAGTCTCATCACCTAATTGATAATGACTGCATTCACGGTTCCAAGATAGTACATCCTGGAACACCCTGCCCTCCATTTTACGTCACATAGTTATGACGGTGGTGTTCTTCCCTCCAAAGGCTTCTATTGTGGCCCAGGCCTATGATTTTGCTCCAGATTGGGTTGAAATTCTATACCAACAAGTGATTCTTAAAGGCGATTTTAATTACTTGGAAGAGTTTAAGCAGCAGCAGTTATTAAGAGCCGGCATATTTGAAGAGATATCAAAAAAGTAAGTACTGAATTGACTACAAGCATTTCTCCTTCTGCTTCGAGGTAAGGCATAAGCAAGAATTGTCTGACTCAGAACATCCCATTAGCAGCCCTGTGAGAAGGCAAAGGTATGTTAAGCATACTTTGGTGGAGACCTTAACAAATCTCTACAAACAAGGAATAAGGATTACCTTATGGCACTTGTACTTTAAGATGGGAATATGGCTACTCAATTTGCCCGAGGTGCCCTTTGGAGTCATGAATTTATTCTCTTTGTGGTGAGCATTATGATAATTTTTGCTGAAATGAACTCCATGTTTGGGGGTACCTCTCAGTACTAGTGTGAGACCATTTCCCAGATCCCAGGATCCTTTCAAGACAAGAGCCCTGGTGGGATAGTGGTTACATATTGGCCTGCTAACTGCATGGTCATCAGTTTGAAACCACCAGCTGCTCAAGAGAAAGATGAGGCTTTCTACTCCCACAAAGAATCAGTCTCGGAAACCCACTGGTGCAGTTCTACCTTGTCCTATAGGGTCAGCCTGAACTCAACTGGCTGTGAGGGGGAGTGCCCTCTCTCGGGGCAGTGCCGTGTCAGGGCTAACAGCACTCTGGTTTCAGCAAGGTACAAGATCATAAATCTTAGCTGCACTCTCTTCCATTTCTTTGTCCAGGTATAAACAACATCAGCCTATTGACACGATGGTGAAAAACCTTAAGAAGTTACTCACGTATTGTGAAGATATCTACCTCTATTACAAGTTGGCATATGAGCACAGGTTTTATGATGTTGTAAATGGGCTTCTGAAGGACCCTCAGACAGGCTGCTGTCTGAAAGACATGCTGGCAGGCTAGATGGAGTCAGATGGATGGCAGGAGGGCGGCTGCAGAGGTGCCTTTCCTTGTGCTCACAGGAGCTCTGAGATGCCTGTGAAGCCCTGGGAGATTTGTGAAATCCAAGCTGTTAAATCCGGGGACTGTATGACACCCAAGTCCTTTGTAAGTGGCAGGCTAAGAATGAGATAGACTTTTCATAGTGAACTTCCTACTTAAAAGTGATTGTTCATGTAGGCCTTTTTTTGGTGGCCATTAGTATCAATACCAAAAACGCCATCTTCCTCAGGACAGCTTCTAATGGATTAAAGAATACCTGTGCCTGCAGATTCCACTTTCAAAGGAATTTAATATTTACACAATTAAGGAATGGGTGATACATTTAGAAACCGATCTCTCTATAATAAAATAGAATTTTAAAGCAGTCTACCATTGATCGTAACGTACTCCTTAGCCCTTATCTGCCTTAAAACCATCTTTGTTATAATTATTGCTGGGCTGTTACTGCTGTTTCTTTCTCTAAAATCACTCATATGGCCCTGTCTTCCACTAGTAGCAGTTCATAGAGCTGATTTGAAAATCCTATTTCCTATGTAGGAAAAATTATGACTACCACCCCTCCCCCATATTTTTATTCTGTGATCATTGTAATACAAAGATTACAATAACAAATTTGGTTAAATAGCTTCAGATGTGATTGATAATAAAGGTGGTCACCTTATGCACTTAGGGATGACTAAGTATACATTTATCCCCTCAACATGTCCCTCTGAAGTTATAGGTTCAGTTAACTCCAAATAAATAGCTCTAGATATTTAACTAGGCCATTTGTATTTAAACAAAAAATTATTTCCCCAAATAAATACAAGGCAGGCATCCCTACACCGTTGTTGTTCCTAGGGGTGACATTGACTATTGAAGAACCTATCAAATTACTCCTGTTTTAAAGCGTAGCTATCAGTCAACCATTTGCTGAGTTCAGCAGAGAGTAAGTCCCAAGAGCTGTTCTGTACTCTCAAAAAATACCTCTTGGGAGGTAACACAAAAAATTAAGTCCTCACAATAGTGATTTTATTAAATTAGTTGCTTTATAAAACATTGCAGATGTCATAATTGTTAACGTAACAATTTATACCAAACTGTAGTTATCGGGTGCAGTTTGCTGAGCATGTTTTATAAAGGAAAGGAAAGGAAATGCCAAAACCCTGTTACAGTTGTTCCGTTGCTGCTGCCTAGAAGAAACAAGGATGTCTCAAGATCTAAACCAGGCAATTAAAAACAGGCAGTTTCCCTCCCCCTCCAAAGCACTCCACCCATAGAAATATTCGGATAAATATAATCTAGACAGTCTTTGCACTCGCGATTCCACAACCTGAAATGCAATGGAGAGGTTTTACCTTCTTCAGTTTCAAAGTTGGAGGGTTTTGGTCATTTATTTTTTAAGTATCAAACTAGTGGCTTTTCAGCCGCAGTATCTTCACTCTGAGATAACCAGTCTTCACAACATATTTTTTAATATCCTCAAGCTCAATTTTAAGACAAAGCAATTTTAATACTAGGTGCACACCACATGCCCTTGCTGCAAACTGCTTTTCTTGACAGGTTATGAAGTAGTTCAAGGAGGTATGGTTAAGGCTGTATTACTGAATGGTGCTGGTAAATACTACACAATTTTTTGTCACGTTGCAACCTTGTTTCCAATTTAGTGACTGCTGCTATGGAATCAGATAGCAACAATGACAACATTATTAGGATTTTTTTTTACTATGATTTAGTAGCAACTGAGGTTCCCGATTTTAACCCCTTGGCAGCAAGATCCAAGTTCCCTCATTTGCACATTAGCACCTAAGAGTCAAGGGGTTAAATAACCAGCACAAAAGATACTGCACTTCTGATTGTAGCATTTGGCAGAACTGAAAGGAAAGGAAGTTGTGCTACATGTTGAAGGGATTGTGGGCAACAGAAAGAAGACACCAGGAGAAGGTAAAACGCTGTCACATGAAGTCTTCAAAGTCTTGTATGTACCCTCCGTCATAACCACCATAGTCGGCCAGGTCATCCTTCATGGTCGCCTTTAACCCCCCTCCAGGAACCACACCTTTCTTCTTCTTTTTAGCTTTGCTTTGCTGAAGATAAGAAAGAGTTAATTTGTGAGATTTCATCTGTTCTACGCTTCTTGCTTTGCTGAAGATAAGAGTTAATTTGTGAGATTTCATCTGTTCTAAGCTTCTAACCTGATTAACCACCCTCCCAGAGACACACCTAACCCTCAGGTCCCAGTTCTCTAAGGGAATCCCCAGGCCTACATGCACACGTCTCTAAATGAAGGACATGCATGGCCCCTAGCTTAGTGCAGTCCCATTTAAATGGCCCCGGTCAGTTTCCTGCCTTGAAGTTTCTTAGTTCAGGTTCTTACCATATTTGAGGAAAATAATGTATTGCTTCTGACCTTTCTCAGTATAAAATTTCTGCCCTACCAAAAACCCCACATTAAGGTGAATGCACACTTACCTTTTCTTGCTTCTGTTTTTCACTGCAAAGCACAGTCAAAGAATTGGTAATCTTTTTCAAGTCATCTATTTCCACTAAAAAACAAGGTGGGAGGAGGACATACCACTTGATTTTAATTTACAGAATTTTAGGAATACATTTCTCCCAAAGTGTTTAAAAGTCTAATTTTTTCAGCAGTAACTTTAGAATGACTATGAATTTTTCTTTAAACTTAAGGTGGTAAACAACCATTTTGTCTATGGCTAGTCTCACCAACCAGAACTCACTGTTTTGATTAAAATTGCAAACTCGGTGACAAAAATTTAAATTTGATGACCTATCACCGAGACACCCATCAACTGGGCAAAAGTAAACTTTGAGCATGTCTGTGGTGCTGGCTTTCCCTCTGACCCAGCCTTTGTGGCAGGGAGACGGCCATGCCCTTTCCTAACACACTCCAAAGACGAGCCCCCCAGTACTCCCATCTTCTAGCACAGTAAATAGGATGTCTCTGGAACCTGTGTTATTAATCGGAAAATTAATCTGACTTAAAAGGCTCCCCCAGAGAAGCACACATACTCACATCCATGTGAAAAGGTGAAACTAGAAACACACACACCAGGGTTCAGCTACCAAACTGTTCAGTGCTTTGGTCAGAAAAATTAGTGCTGTGTGGGACAAAAGACGAACTTAGACCATTACTGGTCAAAATCAGAAGTCCCAAGTCAGAGTGATAACTTCTCGGAGAAACCTAATTTCAAATATTTCAAATTGCATAGGATTGATTTGTTTTTCTGACTCCTAAGAACAGAAAACCCTAGCAAAACCAGTCCCCTCACATCCGTGCTGCTTGTTAGGGCTGGTCCCATACACTCTGCCCTGAAAGGCATGCCTCATCCCAGGGCCTGGCCCCATAGCCCCATAGTGGTACCCAGGTGCCAGCTTTAAAATGTATGTACCCAGAATCATTTTCACAAAGCAATAGTTCCTAGACTCTATCAGATATAGAAGGACAAGTAATATACAATCCAACTTTGACAAAATATCTAAAATAGACAAGAGACCGAAGTGTGGCTGTGTGGGGAAGATGGAGCTATTGCGTAATGAGTTTGTTTCTGATGAAGAAATACATATGGAACTGGATAGGGATGACGGTAGCAAAACCCAGTGGTTTAATTATGTCACTTAGAAAGGTTGAAACAGCAAACAACAAACTTTTTGTTACATAATTTTACCACAATAATGAAAAAGGTCAATCAGATAAAAAGAAGCCGGTGTTTTATAAGCTGTTGTGCTGACAAGCCCAGGTGTCTGGGAAGCCATTGTAAAAACAATTAACAAGGCAGCCTCAAAAGGGAAAAAAAAAAAAGCATCAAACCTCACAGCACGTGCAGGACAACATTCCCAAGGAAATTACTAAAGAGCAAATCCCGAGTCTACATTACAGAAGTAAAGTCACTTCCATCCCTCTTAAACGCACCCCTCGAGGGTATGAGAGGTTAGATTTACTTACATGAAATACACACATCTCGAACTAAGGCTTCCAAAAAGCTGGCGTAATATAGTGACTTTTCATATTGTGTAATTTTATCTTTTAGTAACTTTCCGAATTCTGTGAAGTCATCTCTCGAAGATGGGTTCATAGCATCTATTCCAAAAACTGTATTATTAACGCCTATAAGACAAAGGAACATCAACAATGTCAGAAAGTTAAGAGTTTTAACTATCGTAATGAACCTATTTCATTATCAAGCAGGGCCTCCTATGCAGGGTCCACTGGGCCCGGACAGAAATCATGAGGCCTGTGGATATGGCTGAGAACCAAGGTTACATCTACCTCGTTAGAGGTTCACTAACCTCTCATCCAGCATTTCCTTCCACTCATATGACAAGCAAGCACAGTGGTGCGAGCGAAGCTTTTCCCGTATCACACTGTAACTTGTTGCAGGTATCTCAAAGCAGTGTTCAGTCCTTACTTTCAAATTACTTCTTAGATCTTGTTACTTAATGGGTTAAGAAGCCCATAGTACTACATCACACATTTACTTTAAAATTTCAGTATAGGTTTCCTTGCAAATAAAACCCTCTATTTCACTTCATGCATTAAAAAGGGACCCACAGGTTCCATACTGCCAAAGGAGCCCCTAACACAAAAGGGGAAGCCCCCAACACTATGAAAGGCTTGTCCATCGAGTGAATGAAATAGGCAGAGAAGGGGGAAGCGCACAGGAAAGAAAGCTGGTCCTATAAAGTATCAGCTATCACAGAAGCTAAATCCCAAGAGGAAAATTAATCTAATTTAAAAGGGTTCTAAGCTGAGACAGACAAGCTATTGTGTCCTTTCTCAACAGTCAAGTAAATTAGTTAACAGCCACTGATTTTAGTATGAGAAACAACGTTAATTAATCAAACAATGACTACGAATGCATAAGGTGTTTACCTTTTAATCTCTAAGTATACCCTACATATGGCTTTATGTACTTTGCATAAACTCTTTAATAAGCCCTTGGGCAGCTTTTGCCAGCCATGAAGACATGATAATGGTCTCATGTTCCCTAATTTGACGAGTGAGGTATAGAAATGCCACCCGCACAGGGGCACCCACAGCAACTCCAGATTGCTCAGGTCCCATGGAGAGGCTGTTTCTGGGGAGGGGAGTCCACGCCAGCCAGCCTGCTTCATCTGTTTTAGGGAGCAGGAAGGGGGAGTTGGGGCCAGGGTGGGGGAGGACTCGGACTTGGGCTCCAGTTCTTAAGATTTCAATTCTGCAGCCTGTATTCAGGAATACTCAGAGCATTACACATCTGCAGGATCATGAACATGCTGTCTTTTACCTCACTAATCACAGTTGCACTCATAACACAGGAATGGAAGCCCTCTAATGATAGGGCATGGTTAGGGCCAGGCAGGGTTACAGAGTGAGCATGGACAAAAGATGACACAGCGCAGATGTTGCCCAAGTCTTATCCAGATTTTTAAAAAGAAGACATACTGGTACCTACAATTAGTGAATGTGTAAATTTCAAAGCTAGCATACTCAAATTGCACCCAACCGATAGTCAAGGCAAAAATATAAAGTTCACATTATTTAAAACCAGTCATTTCTATCTTAATCTTGATACCCAAAACAATCACTAAAAAAAAAATCTGAAGATGTACCTCACTTTACCGTTTGGTAAATCTCCAGTTTACCAAAGAAGAGATTTAAAATTGCCTTTTAGCAGTGAGTGTGTTTATAGCCATGAGAACGTTAGGGGGTATCCTGGGTGACGGTTATACAATGTGACTTGCTGATTATCACTCAATTGTATACCTGAGAAATGTTGAATTGCAAATGTGATATACATTTTCAGCAATTAAAAAGGAAAATGCTACCTAAGCTAGCTCGTATCATATTTCTTCATGTTTTCTGAGTCTTCCTAGCCAGTGAGACATGCGGCGTTTTTGTCTGGCCTAGGCAATACTGCGCTACAGTAACACATCCATCTTACCAAACGTTTCTTTTGCTAACTCAAGGTCTGCTTCTTCCTGTAACTTCTTTAGTCGCAGTTTGTCTGCTAATTGTTCTTCTGGCGTTAAAACTTTAGGCTCTTCAGGTTCTTCTAACTGCAATCAGACAGGCATGAAGGGTTGATAGGGCAGTGATTTTGATGGGCCTATGACATTTCTGTATTGTATCAAATTTTCAACAGATACATGTAATTACAAATAATAGCAAGCATTTGTACTAACTGCATTTCAGGCATCCTTCTGACCAGTTTATATATATTAATACAGATTGTAAGCCTCATAAAAATTAATGAGGTTGATACGATTTTTTGGGGTCTCAATTTTGCAAATGAAAAAACCAAGGCAAAACATTTAATCTGCGCAAGGTAGTAATACCCACAGGTGATGTAGCAGAGCTGAGATTTAAAGCCAGGAAGACTAAATTAATTCTTTGGCCTTGTTTTTGCCCCTCCAAATAAGGATCAATGTTCACTTTCACCAAGGTGAACATGGTACTCACATACAGCTACTACAACTATAAATTGAAACACCCTAAAGAACAACCACGTCTATAGTGTTCTATATGCTTTAGTCCATCCCATGTCTCTCATGGGCTCCCAGGTTCGAACCTGGCATGTGCACAATGGTCAAACATTAATCCTGGTTCACATAACATATTGTGGGTGTTAAGTATATACCAGTAATTTCAAGTAAATTAAAGATAACTAGATGTCCAAACAGAATAGTTCAATTGTGATACAGCCATACCAGATAGTCTTGTCTACTTATTTTTCATATTGTACTACATGAGCTCTGAAAGGTTGACACAAAACTGGATTACTTGGGGGGAAATGTAATTTTGTAATAGAAGGATCAAGGTGTCATCACACCTTAACCCAGCAATTAATTTTAGCATCATTATTAATAGGACAGATATTACGTAACTCCTAATTGTACTTCAATACGAGGTACGAAGCATCATACATACCTCTTATTATTCTGTCCAAAGGGTTTATTAACCTGACTTGTGTAGAGTCTGATATTGTGGATTTCCGGTACTACTACATGCTCCACCCATGGAGCAACAAGACAAATCCAGAAGTAGGATGTTCGACGAGACAAGGAGTCCTGTCTTTTCAACAGTCAATTCATTTAATAAGAGACTATTCATTATATTAGGTATGATAATGCTATTTTAATCCTGTGAGAAACACCATCTTTTTTTAGAGATGCATAATGAAGTCTAGAGGTAAAATGTCACTATTCTATTTATTTAAAAAATCCCAAAAGGCAAAATATATTAAAATTGTCCAATTTTGGTGATATTTGTATGATTATTCATTGTTATTCTCTCTTGTGCTATCCTTGAAGTTTTTCGTAGTAAAAGCCAAAACATTAACAAAAACTATCTATGGCCTAGGAAGGAAAGAGTCCCATAACATGTTAAATAAAACAAGCGAGATGGAAACCTTAACTCGGTAACAAAGGACAGGAGTAAGAATATACAACTCACTTTGAAGCGACAAAACAAACCAAAATAACCCAACAAACGCCATATTATTGGGTGGAAAGAGAAATAAATGAAGGTTTGACTGAATATTGTTTTAAGTTTGAAATTTGAAAATAAGTATTTTCTATATAAAAAAATAAAGTAAGTTTAATGTTCCTGACTGCTCCACACAACCAAAGAACTTAAACAGCACATGGCAAAACAGAGACACTTCTAAAGCTTCTTGGTTCTGCTTGTGGGGAGTGGGGGAAGCCATCAGAAATTCCATGTTTCAGGATCCACCTATCTGGCGACATCCACTTACAGTCCTCACCAAGCCAAAACCACACTGGGGGTGGGGGGGTGCGCCCCTGAATCATCTTAACAGAGCCCTTCAAATTGTAGCATTCGTTGCCATAAGGCTATCTATGCACCACTACTGAGGGAGAATTCTCTATTTTTAAAATGAAAAGTAGCTACCAAATCAGCTCGGTTTTCAAAGCTGACCCACCCCACCCCACCCCACGGAGAAACCTTTCTTCAGAGGCCCCTGATGGTGCCCTGCCAGCCAACACCTGAGCCATGAACTAACTGTCCAGAGAACACAAGGCTCCAAATACCACTTACCCTCTTTTTAATTTCATCTTGCCTCTTCTTTTGTTGCCGCTCTTTTTCTTTGATCTTCTCTGCTATTTTTTTCTTTTCTGAAACTTTTACTTCTGGAAGTAAAGAAATATCTTAATCACAATAATTAGACTATTTTCCAGTTTACAAATGAGGCAGATATACATATACTTCAAGAGACTAAACCTCTCCCCAGTTCCAATTTTTTTGACCTTGAAATGTTCTTTTAAAAATAGTGTTATTAGCTCCAACTCTTATCACAATCCACACATACATCAATTGTGTATAGCACATTTGTACATTCATTGCCCTCATCATTCTCAAAACATTTGCTCTCCATCTAAGCCCCTGGCATCAGCTCCTCATTTTTCCCCCTCCCAGCTCCCCACTCCCTCATGAACCCTTGATAATTTATTATTATTTTGTCATATCTTGCCCTGTCCCACTTTTCTGTTGTCCATCCCCTAGGGAGGAGGTTATATGTAGATCCTTGTAATTAGTTCCCCCTTTCCAACCCACCCTCCCTCCACCCTCCCAGTATTGCCACTCACACCACTAGTCCTGAAGGGATCATCTGCCCTGGATTCCCTGTGTTCCCAGGTCCTATCTGTACCAGTGTACATCCTCTGGTCTAGCCAGATTTGTAAGGTAGAATTCGGATCATGATAGTTGGGGGGAGCGGGGAGAGGAATAGAGGAAAGCTGTATGTTTCATTGTTGCTACATCGCACCCTGACTGGCTCGTCTCCTCCCCGAGACCCTTCTGTAAGGGGATGTCCAGTGGCCTACAAATGGGCTTTGGGTCTCCACTCCGCACTGCCCGCCTCATTCACATTGATAGGATTTTTTGTTCTGATGATTCCTGATCCCTGACCCCTTTGACACCTCGTGATCGCACAGGCTGGTGTGCTTCGTCCATGTGGGCTTTGTTGCTTCTGACCTAGATGCCTGCTTGTTTACCTTCAAGACTCCCGACGCTGTATCTTTTGAGAGCTGGGCAGCCAGCTCCATTTTTTATGGTGATTTCCTGGAAAAGCCCAGGGACTCTTGCTTTCTCCTTCTAATATGGCCCCTAAAACCCCAGTATTTCTGATTCCTCTAGTTCTTTAAATAGGACTTGGATCATTAAAGCCTAGTTAGGAGGAGGCCATCCTCTCTCTGTCCTCCGTCCTGTTGAGCACTCACACCCAGCACTCAGTGCTCAAGCCAACAAGGCCCCTCGCCATGTTTGGGGGAACAGAGATGCAGTAGAGAACAGAGAAGGTGGGGACAGAAGGACGCTGACTTTCTAAATACCGAAGCTTCCATTTATCTCAGCATTTTGTCATTTGCCCAGATGCTGACCAAGACAGAACACCAAAAATGGAAGAGCCCCTGTGGCTCACCTGTTTTTTCTTCATTTTCTTCTTTTTTTTCCTCATCTTCATCATCCCAGTTATCCTAAAGAAAAAGGCCTGTTAATCTTACATGTTTGCTTTTCCATGTGAACTTTATCATAAGTTACCACACTCCATAAAAAGAAATTCTTGGCACTTTCATTAGGATCGACTTACATTTATAAATTAACATAGGGGAAACTGACATCTTTATAATGATGAGCCATCCTAGCCGAGAGTCAGGGCTGTCTTTCCATTTATTCAAATCTCCTTTGTGTCTTTCAGGACACAAGCTTTCCTCTTGGAGGTTCAAACATTTCTCATTAGGCTTATTCCTAAATATTTATTCTTCAGTCTGGCTATTTTAAATAGAAATGTTCCTACTATGATGTCCTCTGATTATTACTTGTGTAAATTCACTTATTAGTTTTATTCTCTAGTTTTTCAGATATACTATCAAATTATGAGCAAACATCTTAACCAATTCTTATGCCTCGACAATTAAAAAAATCACTTTATTGGAGGCTCTTACAGCTCTTGTCACAATCCATACATCCATCCTGTCAAGCATATTCGTACATAGGTTACCATTTTCTTTCTACTTGAGTGCTTAGTATAAGCTCATTTTTTCCCTCCTTCCCCAACCCGTTCCTCCCTCATGAGTCCTTGAGAAATTATAAATTATTTTCCTATCTTAATATTGTCTGTTTTCTCCCTTCACCCTCTCTTCTGTTGTGTCCCCCCGGGGATGGGTGTTATATGTCAATCATTGTGATCGGTTGTGGCTTTCTCCCACCTTCCCCTTTCCCTTTTGATACAGCTACTCTTATTATTGGTCCCGAGGGGTTTATCTGTCCTGGATTCCCTGTGTTGCAAGCTCTTATCTGTACCAGTGTACATGCTCTGGTCTAGCCTGATTTGTAAGGTAGAATTGGGATCATGATAGTCGGGGGAAGGAAGCATTAAAGAGTTTGAGGGAAGTTGTATGTTTTCATCAATTCTATACTGTACTCTGACTGGTTCGTCTCTTCCGTGTGAGCCTTCTGTGAGGGAAATGTCCAATTATGTACAGATGGGCTTTGGGTCTCCACTCCACCCTCCCCCTCATTCACAGTGATATGAAATTTTTGTTCTGGGTCTTTGATGCCTGATCCCATCGATACCTCATGAGCACACAGGCTGGTGTACTTCTTCCATGTGGGCTTAGTTGCTTCTTAGATAGATGGCCACTTGTTTATCTTCAAGCCTTTAAGAGCCCAGACACTCTTATCTTTTGATAGCCGGGCACCATCAGCTTTCTTCACCACATTTTCTTATAAACCCATTTTGTCTCCAGTGATGTCAGGAAGGTGAGCATCACAGAATGCCGGGTTATTAGAACAAAGTGTTCTTTGTGAGGGAGTACTTGAACAGAGAGCCCAATGTTCATCTGCTGCCATAATACTTAACATATAAGTATATGCACATAGATCTATTTCCCTACTGTTATGTATAAATATATTTACATATGTACATGCCTGTATTTAGACCTCTATAAATGTCCTTTGTCTCCTAGTTCTTTCCTCTATTTACTTTTACTTTTCTCTTGTCCCACTAACATGTTCGGCTTTCATTTGGGTTTCAGTAATTCCTCTTGTCTACAGTGCCCCTGATCAAGCCCCACCAGGCATCCTACACCCTCCTCGCCATCGATTTTAGATCACTTGTTGTTCCCCCTTGTCACTGGGTTTGTTGACATCCCCCTTCCCTTCTCCTGCCTCCCCCTCTCCTGTGTCCCCTGAACCGTGGGTCCCATCAGTTAGTTTTCTCCTCTAGATTGTTTATCCCGCCTATCTTCTCTAGATAGAAATGCAGAAACAATAATAAGCACAAAGAAACAAGAGCAAAACAAAGCAACAAAAGAAAACAAACGAACTAAATACCAACAACAACAAAAGAAAAGCCTATAAATAGTTCTAGGTCTGTTTGTTGAACTTTAGGAGTGTTTTCAGGTGAGTCTGATAAGGTGTCATGCCCTGGCCCCAAGGTCTATTTTGGTATTCTCCAGGGGAATTCATTGCTTTGCTCCCCCTTGCTGCTCTGTTGCACACCCTAGTCTTTTGCCCAGTTTAGTGGGGTCAGATACGGTATGCCTCGACAATTGTTCATAAATTGTTCACCTCTAATACTGTTCATAAAGTGTCAGGCCCTCAACCCCCAAATTTATGTAGTAAAATTAATTGATCTTTTATTGAATTTAGATTTTGAGACAAAGTCTTTTCTTATACCAAGGAATTTTCCCATATTGTCTTCTAGAACCTGTGTGATTTCAGTATTGTTTTGTGTATTTATTTAGATCACGGATCCATTTGGAATTTTATTTTGTGTATGGTATGAAATATGGGTTTAATTTTATCTTTTTCCAAATGGCTCCCCAGTTGTCACAGCACCATTAAAAAGCCTGTCTCTACTCTGTGATTTATTATATGCCCAACTTCCCGACATACTTGTGTTTTTCTAGACTCTATTTTGTTCTTTTTTTTCTTCCTCCTAGTTTGTTCGATCCCACTGATCTGTTTGTCTGCTCATAGGCCAGTGCAATACTCTTATTAATTACAGGGACTCTGAGAGTCAGTTTAATGTCTGCTAGGACTTGCCCCACTTCGTAGGTTTTTCAAGGTTTCCAGTGTTTTTCTGGCCATTTTTGCATTTTTGTTTTTCCACACAAACTTTTAACTCCACGCAGAAAAAAAAAAAAAAAGTGGCCAGGCAAAAACAACAAACCTCTCATAAAATAATAGTTGTGTTAAATTAAAAATTTGAACAGCCTGTACACTTCTTACTTTCCCAAATGTGAAATTGAATGAACCTAATCTTTAAGTGATCAGCCAACAGCCAATCAAAATCCTCATGGAAACTACTCTGAAGTACATAAGTCATGTTCTTCAGAGCTACACCTATTTGTAAGTGTCAGCCAGCACCTCCTAAGCTAAAAATAAACCAAACCAAAGTCTTTTGTAAGACTCCACAGATTTTGGGAAGGTCAAGCCTATTTGGATAGACACTCGTATAGCTGTGTGTGTGAGCAGGACTCGTGTCTATGAGCAGCCTGGCAACTGTCTCAGCAACCACCAGCTCGCCATGACAGCATCTGAAGCCAAGCCACGGGATGCCACACACAAACCCACGAGGCCCGGAGGAAGTGGCAGAGGCTGACTAAGGTGCTACAAGTATGACACCGAGTTTCTGGTTTTTTTACAAGATGGATCTTAGGTATGAATGTATAGGTAGATAAACTAATCACGTATTCTTAAACCTTTTAAATCCACCAAAGAAATTAAAAATTCCTGTGAACACCCAGTGTTCAGAAGGCTGTGATGACAGTGGAAGCCCAAAGTCTAGCAGGGTCCCCGCATGGATTAAACCTCCGGTGAAACCCCTCTGACCACAGTCCAGGTACAGGTATGGGAACAGCCCTGCTATCAGACAGAGAGCATTGTGAAGTTGATCATAGCAGATATAGTTAGGTTAAAATGTATACCTATCATTTGATGTTTCCTTTGGACCATTTTAAAGTTGTTCTGGTTTTTAAGGTGTTCTGCTCTTTTGGGTTGAGGTTTTTCTTTGTTGTGTCTGGTCATTGCTGTTGGGTTGGGTTTGGTTTTTGGTAGGTGGAGGGATGTCTTTGTTTTTGTTTGCTTGCTTGCTTCCTGTTTGTATTTTGTGCGATTAACTGTACATGAAATCCAGGATTGGGAGATCTATCGAGGCGGTCACTGGACTGATCATTGCCTAGCAGCATGGCAAGGGAAGATGGGGAAGTGGGGAGCTAACCACAATGAGTATGAGAAGAAAAGGTGAAATTGATTGTGGTGGTGTTTGCACAAATCTTCTTAATCTGATAACATGGTTGAAATGTGAAGCATATGCCAATAAAACTTTAAAAAGAAACACACACACAAAAAGAAATTTAAAATTCCATTTAAAAGTCCTGATGAACCAAATAAGATGATTTTTAAAAAAATAAATAAAAGTCCTGATGAAGGCTGCACAGATCAGCTTCCAAGGATTCTGTAGGGGAGAGCTTTATGTAAAAGTCTACAAAACATTTACGCCTACATTTTATGATCACCTTTCTTTGGCAGTTCAACCCACAGTTCCTAACAGATTTAAAGTAAATCAGCTTGTCATTTGGACATCTAAGGGACCGAAGTTACAAATTAGAGATCAAATGTTTATATTATCTTGCAGGGTTAGATCAATATATCACAGCACAAAAGGAACCAGAGAGCTAAAAATACAAGTTAGCTACTAGGCGTGTTTGTTGTTCTTAATCTTCACAGAACACAGGCTGGCTGGGTCTGTGAGTGATACACTGTTTAGGCAGTATTTCAGATAGGCCGGCCAGCTGCTTGCTTCTGACTCATGACAACCCCACAGGTGCCCAGCAGAACTGGCCTAGAGACCACTAGACCTCATTTTAAGGGGCCTCTGGATGGGTTCAAACCACTTACCTTCCAACTAGGAGTTGATTGCCTCAATCTTTGTACTCCCCAGGGACTTGGCTCTGCTAATAAAAATCCCAAAACCCAAACCTGTGTCCACCAAGTCAGTTCTGACACACAGTGACCCTGTAAGACAAAACACTTCCCCACGGGTTTCCAAGGCTGTAATCTTTACAGAAGGATACCACATCTTTCTCCCAGGGGCCTTCTGGTGCCACCTGGGTTCCTTCTAATAACAATACGAGGGAGGAGAGGTAATCAAATAGTTAGTTGAGAGCTTACTTTGCACTAGGCATTCCCAAGGAGCCCTTAGTGGTGCAGTGAAGTGTTTGACTGCTAACCGAAAGTTTGGTGGTTTGAACCCACAGTCCCTCTACAAGAGGGCAAGCCTGGTGGTTTACTTCTATAAAGGTTAAAGCCTAAGCAACCCTAGGGGGGGCTGTTATGAGTCACTGTGAATTGGAGGCTGCTTGGTGGCACACAACAAGCAAGCTAATCCTCACAATCATCCTGAAAGTAGGGTGTCTGCCCGTTATACAAATATGGAAACTGAGGCCCAGAGATAACTATTCCAGTCTCAGTGGGAAGAAGAAAAAAAAAAGGGAAGGAACTTGTTCTGAATGACCCACAGTTGTTAAAGTGTCATTTAAAACACGACTTCTGAGTCCTGAAGTTTAAAATAACAACCTGGTATCTAAGGACCCCTGATGGTGTAGTGGTTACACGTTGGGCTGCGATGCACATGGTTGGCAGTTCGATACCACCAGCCCCTCCTGGGGAAAAGACCAGAGAAACCCACAGGGGCTCGCTATGAGTCAACACTGATTCGATGGCACTGAGTATCTGACATTTAAGTCCCCTTACTTAGGACCCCCACCAACATTTGTTCTTTCAAAGGTGTCTGGAGTCTTAAAGACTAATCTTAAAAGCAGCAGCCATCTAAGTAAGGCAATAACTAAATCTACATGGAAGAAGCACACTAGCCTATGTAACACAAGGATTTTATTATTATAAAATCCAGAGGAGTAAAATCAGAGCTTAAATTCCTAACACCCACTTTACAGAAGGCTATGGATGATATAGTGGGAGGCCAAAAATCTATTTCCAGGGTCCCTCCCTACATGGATTAAGTTCCAGTGAAGCCTCTCTGAATGCAGTCCAGGAATGTGAATAGCCTTGCTAACAGAGCACTGTAAACTCAGTAATGGCAGAGGTAGTCATTGATTGAAAATGTAACACTTCATCATTTGATCGCCCCTTTTATCCATTTTAAAGTTGTTTCCGTTTTTAATATTGTCTGCTTTTCAATTGAAATTTTTTTTCTGTTAAATTTTTTTTGGTCGTAGGGGGCTCTTTTTCTTTTTAAAAATGAATTTCTAAATATGAAATTCAGAAAAGGGAAATCTATAGTGACAGTAACTCGGTTAATAATTACCTAGGGGCAGAGGGATAGCAGGGGGTTGCTAACAACAACGAATATGAGAAAGAAAATGTTCTGAAATGGATTGTGGTGATGACTGTGTAACTCTTCTTAATATGACTGAAGTACTGAATGGTTATGATGTGAATTATATGCCAGTAAATTTTTTTTCATTATTTTTCAGTCAGTTCTGTTATGTGCTTCCCTGAGATCACAGGACTGTCATCGAACACAAGGGGCAGGGAGCATACGAAACATGTCTAGTCCAACTATTTAAATCAGTTACCCGCCTTCAAACCTCAAGTTACCTGTGGTAGCTTTCTACTAATTTTAAGAAATTGGTCTAACAGCTTCTGGCACTAACAGATCAAGAAGGGAAGGGCATGGCTGATAACAAGTAATCCCAGCCCAACATTCCCCATATATATAACACAGAGAAACATTCCTTCCAAAAAACATCACCCCATCCCTCCCACATCAAAGCCTCACCTCAGTATCTTATCTACACCAAATGTGCATCCCAACTCTATACCTATCCTTTCCTTCCCCACAAAACATAAATCTTATCCCAGACAGTTTAATTAAATTGTCCCATCAGTGACGATAAAAGAAGGCTTCTTAGAGCTCCTCCATTCTATCACAGAATAGGTTTCAGCACCGAACATTGTGGCTCCTATGAACTAATCCTGGGGAGAGGCAAGACACAGGCGCCTTGGTTCAAAGAGAGGCCATGCGAGGGAAAGTCTGTGCTGAAGGTGCCACCATATTGGTATCAAGTCCCCGAAGGAGCAGAGCGATCTCAGAGACTGGTGAACATCTCAAAATAGATGTGATCACAAAAGCTGCAGTTCAGTTAGCTTTCCCCAAGAATTTGGTTTTATTTTCTTAGTTATAAAATCAACAGATACTCAAAACGTAAGGTGGATTACAAAACAGACTCAGAAAAATCTACCAAATTTCTGTAAACCCCAGAGCTTTTAGGATAAACTAGAAAAGATTCCTAGTAAAACATTTAAAATTAACACTTAAAAATCAGGATTGGGAAAGTTTCCCCCTAAATGGCTGTTTGGTTCAAGACACTACCTGTCAATGTCCAATTATTTTTGGTAGGCAATAAATCTTCCAACTACAATCAATAGCTAATGTATTTTCAAAAGAATCAGTCAAGTTGTGCTCTGAAAAGAGCTAGCTTTGTTAGAATAGAGGCTGTTTATAAGCTACGTGTTTATATAGCTTTTGCCCTGTTAATGCACACCCACCATCATTTTGTGCTTTTTGTCTAAAAGATGGCTTCTTTTCAAGTCTAAAACCTGTTTCCCAGTTGGACTTGAGTAGCACTAAAATCAAAACAAAATTTTTGAAAACTCCGTTTTATTTCTAACAATATGGCCAGTAGTTGTCAGGTTTTTGTCATTTTATAACATACAGCTACGGAATGTCACATGCAATGAGAGAACACATTTAGGGCTGAAATGCTTTCCAACTTAAGCAAGGTATATTTATAGAACATCAAATCGGAGTAGCTTCAAGAGAGCAGTACAGCTCTCATGCCCCAAAGCAGTAGCCTATTAACACAAACTCCTTCCTCTTCCCTTCTTTTTAGACAAAGCATACTATCTTGCAGGAAAAGTGCTTTACTGGTGCTCTGTGAGCTGGGCACACCTACTCCAAGCCATCTCAAGACTCTGCAGTGAGTTTTTGGCAAGGCTAGAATTCCCAGTAAAATTAAGTTTTTAAAAGAAGTTCAAATCTTCTGTCATAACTATGTTGGTCTCTGGAAGCCAAGATACCTGCCTTATCAAGCTCCACGTCCTTACTAAGCTTTTAACACCCTATTAACTCCTAAGTGCAAGCCCAGCAGTTCAAAAGCACCAGCAGCCCCACTGGAGAAAGATGAGGCTGTCTGCTCTGGAAACCTACAGCGCAGTTCTACTCTGTGCTATCTGGTTTCTGAGTTGGAAATGACTTGATGACAGCCAGTTCACTACAGTTGAGCACTCAGCAGAATTCCATGTGCTCAGTGCCTACCTGTCTCATATCCAAAACCGTTTTATCAGCCTGGATAACCAAGATCAAGCTGAAGACACTGAACACTAACCAAATGGCTTGATTATTTTTAATGATTCAGAATGAAAAATAAGATAAGCATTTTTCAAAAACAAGCATGCTTTTTAATTAAAAACTTGCTAGTTTATAAAAATCATCAAGGTCTAAAACATGATTTAGATTTTGTTTAAAAGAATGTAGCTGGAAAAGAGGAACACGTGGGGATACAAAGGACAGACAACTGCTCACAGGTTAAACTTTCTTCTCTACTTCCAAATGTTTGGAATTTTTCATCATACAATGTGAAACACTCTAAGATAACCCATTTCCTGGCAAAATGCCCATCTATTCTCTGAACCACAGACTCATTTTTTCAGAAGCGCTGCTTCTAATAGCTGAAAATTGCCCTTACTCTGGTACATTTCAACTATTAACTGAGATGGGATTCTAAGATGAAAGAGTAGAATGAGGCAGCAATTTTCAACTAAGTTCTCTAGGATCTCTTTATTTTTTTCTATGATCTCTTTTAAAGAAATTCTGTAAGGCTATAGAAGCAAACACCTGAAATGGCTGAACAAAGTCATGAGTCTCCTTAAAACAAATTACAGTCTGAATAAATCTAACTTCTAACCTGTTTCACTGAAATAAAAGTTGCAGTGCCTCTGCTTGCTGTGGCAGGTGAGGTATTCATTCACTACTGTCTCAGTAAAATCTACACAGCATCCTGACCAAAAGGCAGTAAGTATATCAAGCAAGCCATCCCTCTCCCACTGTCCCTACACAGCCCTCAGATAACAAGAAAGGTAAAAGCAAGCCGGGTTGGGGGGCGGGGGGCAATTTCCACCTTCTTAACTGTGAAGAATCATAACCTTTACCCTATGGATATTAACAGTTGTAGTTTAATCTAAATTTCATTCCTGCCAATGCAAAGGGCAGCAAAATGCGATGTCTAGACTTAATTGTCGTCTAGGCACGACTTAATTGATGTTACAGTAATCCTAAATTCTCAAAGATGTTAGCTATATGCTAACAAACTGAAGTTACACTGTTTCTATACACCTTGTTTTGAAAAATGTATAGATTGTATCATTTAAGGACTACAACTATTCAATCTCCTTTAAAGTATGCCTTGTTCCTGATGGCACAGCAGTTCAAGTGTTCAGCTGCTAACCGAAAGGGAGGATGCTGTGACCACCTGCTTCCACACAGACCACAGCCTTGGGAGCCCTACCGTGTAAACGCTACTCTGTCCTACAGGGTCACAATGAACTCAAAAGCAATTCTGGTTTTTTATTGTTTTGGTTTACAGGTATCCTTACAAAAAAGCCTGTTTTTAACATCAGAATTCAGAAATATGGTGGTTTAACTACCCCAAGATGACAAGATTAAACCTTAGATCAGTAAACTCCAAGCAAACAAAAACTTGCTTGTTAGCTCTGGACATTTCACTCAAAACATAAAACAACGTGGCACAAAACAAGGCCAAACAGCCTAAGCATATTTTCCATTGAGAGAAAGCTAACAGGTACTGAAAGCCTACCTTGTGCCAGGTAACTCTGCTTAGTGCTTGACATGTTATCTCACATAAACTATAATCTAAAAAAAAAAAATCGTGTGAGGCAGCTACTTCTTAAGAGTGACAATTTATAGCAGGGGTCCTCAAATTTTTTAAACAGGGGGCCAGTTCACGGTCCCTCAGACCCGTTGGAGGGCCGGACTATAGTTTAAAAAAAAAACTCTGAACAAATTCCTATGCACATTGCACATATCTTATTTTGAATTAAAAAAAACAGGGCAAAAACACTCGGCGGGCCGTAGTTTGAGGACGCCCGATTTATAGATTAGGGAACCAAAAAAATAAAAAGACTAAACAACTTGCTGACAATCCCAAATCTAGAAATGTTAAGGCAAAGATTAATATAAGCTCAGGTATGTCTGAGTGAAAATTACTCCCTGGATATCCTATCTTGGAGAAGCTCAACAACCAGTATTTCCACACAAGAATTAATGAACAAGTTCAGCTTCCTTCTCCAAGATCAACATCAAAGTTCATGTGAAAGAAATGTGATTTGTACAAAAGAAACATGACCGAAAAAACCGCCTGGGTAAGAAGTCCTTAAACTGCTGCCATCAAGTCACCTTCAACTCTTAGCAACCAGGTAAGGCAGCTCAGGGCTGCGCTACAGGATTTCCAAGACTGCAGTCTTTATAGGATGGCACTGCCATCCTTTTACCCACAGAGCAGCTGGTGAGTTTGGGCAGACAGGCCTGGCCAGTAGGTGAGCAGGCTGCTGAACTACTGTGCAACTTCGGCTCCTCACAATGGGTCAACCTTCCCGGGTTCAGAAACTTCGCAGGATCACATACTGCAATCTTAGAGCTCTAGACAGGTTACTTTATGATACTGTATAAGTTTATAGTACTTTCTTAAAACTTCATTTCCCGGGACTCATTTCCTACCTTCTCTAATCTTTTCTTCTCATTTGTTAACGTTAACCAAATTTTCCTAACAGCTCTCTAAATTTCCACAACCAGCATACAAACACAAGTGAAAGAACAACCTTTAATTCAGAGTTCAACTCGTAATCTGCTACATTGTAAAGGTTACTAGTATCTTGCAAAGAGGCTGGTAGCCCACCTTGTCTATACAATTTAGGAAGTATCTAAGCATCTTCTGCCACCGCTATTTAATTCATAGATGTCAATGCTACAGCCTCCTCAGGCTGTTCAGAATTACCCATATAGCTTTATCTATCAGACTTGGGAGAAAAGAGAAAAATGTAAGCAAGTGCACTATTTATTCGGTTCATGGTGATTCTCTAGCTTTAAATTTCCGACCAAAACAAAAAAATAAATAAATAAATTTCCAACCAAACAAACATTTACAAGGCGACAGGTGAAAAACATTCACTATGGTAATCAACCCCTCAACATTTTTTTTTCTTTCAGTACATGCAAAGCTTTATCTGCACAACCTTGCTAATAAGGGATTGAGGGATTTTTGTAGCTACTTGAAAAACAAAAGTCATGATGGCATAGGAGCCCTGGGAAATTTTCAAAAGCAAGGTACATAAGAGCCCGGCTCAGAATCTACAAGGCACGGGAGTGGGGGGTGATCAGCACTGGCTCCCAATCGCCAAATCTTCCACATTACATCCTGGTGGGTGTAATAATTCACGCAGTCACCCCTCCAGTAGGACTGAACTCGCGTCTCACTAGTTGCTGGGAGTCTCGATGCTCAGGTCATCATTTTTACCACTCGGTGGGGGGAGGGGAGCTAAAACTTAGTTCACTTTATACTGTTTCTATTTGTCTGGGGGGCCGGGGGAGAGGTTTAGGTAGTGAAAGGTTGTCATTAAAGCGCAGGAGGAGTTCCCTCACTTAACCGTTCAACAAACTGCTACAAATGGGCCTGACCTAAAAGACAGGCAAGACTTTCCATATGTGACACACCGCGAGGCTCAAACCCTAACTTTCCAGCTTCTTCCCCGAGAGCGCCTACAGGCAGCAATGCGTGCACGTGGGCCGGCCGGGAACTGCTGTCACCTCCCGAAAGCAGTTGGTGAGAGGGACCCAGGCCGGCGCACCCTCAAAATCCGGCCGGGGACGTGGCCGCTCGCTCGGCCAGCGTGTCGAGAGGCCACGCTGCCCGTCTCCGGCCCGCAGAGCCGGCGCGCCAACGCGGAGGAGGAGCCGCGGAGCCCTGGGCTCGCGGCCGGGGCTCACGGCCCGCAGGCCCGGGCAGCGCCCCTGGGCCGAGTCCGCCGCCCGTTGGCAGGCAACTCAGCCTGCGACAGCGGCACCCCACCTCGTGCGCTGCCCAGCGCCCCGGCCCGCACCCACCTTGACGTCTTCGTCCTCATCCTCGCCTTCCCA
>NW_022103905.1:2652174-2690128 GCF_000313985.2 Echinops telfairi | reverse complement strand
TTTCCTTCCAGGGAGCCCCTTGGATCCAATCCCTCCGTTCTTAGGCTGGACAGTGTCAGAACCCCTCATTCTGTGCTAGGATTCCTGGGGCGCAGAGTTTAAAGCGCTCGGCGCCTTAAAACGTTGGCGGTGCACACCTGTCGGACAGACACTCAGCAGGAGAAAGATGGGCCGACGGCTTCCGAAAAGATAGCCCATAGCAATTCTACTCGCTCTACCGCGTGCAGTTGGAGTCAGAACGCACTTGGGGGCACTGCGCTTCCTTCTGTGCTAGACCTAAGCGCCAGCCTTGTTCTCAGAGCGCGCACAATCCCGTAGCGAAGAGGGGCCCTGTAAACAACTTCCCCTTCAGGGGGATGAGTGGAACAAAAAGGGGAATTCCGAGGTTAAACGTAAAGCGGTCACTCTCTCGCCAGTGGGCCCTAGAGGGGCAGGCACATCTCCCTGTGGTAGGTGCTCCCCTGCGCTGGGATTTGGCCCCCGTGGGAACTTTACCCAAGCCCATGCCTACTATGAAGACCTCACGCTCACAGACGGACTCGTCCGAAAAGGGGCTGACATAAACCGAAGCAACTATACAACTGCTCACAAGTTTCAGGTAGTTTTTGTCTTTTGTCTTCCCGTTTTCAAATACATAATGCACTTACTTGGTGACAACACTTTTATGAAAGTGTATGCAATGACCAGTCGCTGTTCTTCAGGATTGTTTGTGGAAGTATCCCTTTAGGGACAGTCCACAAATAATACATTTTTATATAGACGGTTCTTCTAGAGGTTCTACCGCCCTGATACGCAAAGGTGTTCACCCATGAGTGAAGCTAGCTAGAAATGCGGACTCTCAGGCCACACACCACACCTGTTAAGTCCGCCAGCCCCGTAACAAGAGCCTCAGGAGGAATTTTCTGTGTGAGAAGCTGTGATCTGCAGGGGTTCACTTAGAAAGCTGGACTAGGAGGAAGCCCGGAATATGCCATTCATATTCCAACATTTAGCACAGTGCCTAATAGTCAATATTTCATTAATTAAACGAGAACGCACGCATGAATTATGGCAGTGTCAGAGAGGACAAAAGCAATCTGAGAACGTCTTAGAAGTCCGCATCCACAGGACTTCCTGACTAACCATCCAAATGAGGGAGGGAAGGCAAGGGAAAGGACGCTGCCTTCAGAGAGCCGAGTGGTGGCGACGCCCATCAAGCTACTCAAAGGGAAAAACCAAGGAGCTGGCCTGGATTTCCACCACTTGTTCGAACGTTTGATGGCTTGCATGTTGCTCTCATGCTGGAAGCTATGTCCCTGGTATGTCAACTACCAGCCGGGGTCACCCAAAGCAAACAGGTTTCAACAGAGCTTCCGGAGTCCGACCAGCTGACAGCAGGACTGTATCCTTTCACCATCCTTATGTCATCTCTCTGCTGAGCCGATCCGCTGAGAAGCCGGACTGCATGAAGATGAGCACAGCATCGGGTTGGGGGAAAGATTTAACAACCCATGATATGCGATGGCACAGCCTCACTCGCTGAGGACTGGAAGCACTTGCTGAGGAAGGTCAAGATCAATATGGACTACCACTCATGTACAGAAAACAAACATCTTCACACGGTGCCGGTGGACAACATGATGGTAAATGGAGAAAATATTGGCGTTGTCAGATTTCATCAAGCTGGACCCATAATCAGTCCTCATGAAAGGGGCAGGCAAGCGATTGAATGGCTGTAACTGGATTAATAATTACCTAGGGGCATGACAGGGAGGATGGGGGGAAATAGGGACCTATCAACAGTGATTATGCGAAGAAAATGTTCTGAAATTGATTGTGATGATTTGACAATTCTTCTTAGAGGGAATGATTAAATTGTGCAAGATATGAAGTATATGCCAATAAAACTTTTTTTTAAGAGATCAAGTGCTGTATTGCTTTGGGCAGATCTGTACAGGGCCTCTTTCAAGTGTTGGAGAGCAAGGTTGGCCCTTGGAGGACGAGCACACACCTGATTCCACAGGGGCCGCCCGATTCATCACAGTAGCAAAATGACAGTGATGAAGTAGTAACGAAAAGAATGTTATGGTTGGAGGTCACCACAACATGAGGAACCCTATGAAAGGGTCATGGCATGAGGAAGGTTGAGAACCACTGCTTTTGTGACTTCCTGCTTTTAAACGTAAAACCTAATTTTAACCACAACGTTTGAATACAACCACAGAAGACCCTCGAGAGAGCTGCTCGTCTGAGCCCAGGTGAGAGACACTGATCTAGGAAAATAAGTGTTTAAGTCTCTGTTTTGCGGCAATAGATAAGTGAACAAGTCACCCAGATTTTAGATTTCTGAAGTCAAAATGACCAGGACTTGGGAATTTTGCAGGTTTTGAGAGCACTCTGCGGGTAGGACCACAAACTACTGCTGAGGTGATAGTTTCCCAAGCCGCTCTGTCTCGTCTGCCTTCCCTGAGGGCCAGTTGTCCAACATTTCTGGAATATTTTGAGAAACTAGCATCATTCCAATAAGTTAATTCTTGGTCCGAGATAAAAATCTGAACAAGAACATTCTAATGCACTCTAACGGCAAACAAGAAATCTTGAGACTTGATGCTTTACAATACTTAACTCTGTATTTTGTAACACAAACAACTCACTGCCTTGATCAAGTCAATGCTGATTCACAGTGACCCTACAGGACAGGGTAGAACCACCCCCTGGTTTTCTAAGACTGTGACTATAGGAGTCGAGAGCCTTGTCTTCTCCCACAGAGCAGTTGGTGGCGCCAAACTAATTCATAAGCACTACTATGCCACCAGGTATTTAATAACTAATTTTGAAGGACTACATGAGTAAATTTCCAATCAGACCAGCAAATTTCTCTTCACGAAAGGTAGTCTCAAAAGAAAATTAATACTTTTGATTCCAAAGAAAGCAGCTTTTTAATTGTAAGATATACTAGCAAGCCTACTTCAATAACATGAGCCAGGAAACAAGAAAAAAAAAAAAATGAAGGTGCCAGACGGAAACAACTACACCCAGGTCCAGTCTCAGGAAGGCAACACTGTGTATTTCTGATGCGGTAATGTAATCATTTGTATTGCCATTGAAGATGGTGTAAACAACCACAACAAAATATTAACAGTCAAGTACAGGTAAGGTGAGGTCAAGAGCAAGATTTTGATAGTCCAGTCGGGCAATCCTGCCGACCACCTTTCAAAACAGACACCCAGCTCGGCACTCAATGTCCTCAACAAATACCTCCTCGTTGCTGGGAGAAAAAAAATCTTCATGGGACCACAGTTGTATATGTCATTGAGTGTTGCCCCAAAGGGCTTTATAGGCTGCATTCCTTTATCTAGTAGAGATGAGTGCTTCCAGGTGACTTGGTATCATCAAGGTGCTATTACTCTTGCTCTGACCTTCTGGTAACACACCTCTGAATAGGGTTTGTTGGAAACTGGTATTTTATTGGTTGTTTTGAGGATAAGTACAGAGAATTTATAAACACTCTGTACATCATTTTGTTTGTAGTTCTGATGTTTGGGGTGGGGAGGGGATGTGAGGGTGGGCAGTTTGTGCACTCTGCTGCCAGCTGAGGATGTCCTCAGAAACGGACTCAGTATCCCAGCCAAGTGAGACAAGAGCTCAGCTCCCGGATCCTAGCTCGCTCCCTCGGGGTCTCCAGGTAGCAGCCAAGCGCTCGGTCTTCCCAATTGCCTCAAGGCAACGCGGAGGCACAGCGCCCCCTGTGAGTTTCTGAGACTGGGACGCTCTAGAGTAGGTCAGAATAGGAATTTGTCTCTGCAGACATTTGTGGACCTAGGCAAATCGTTACCGTTTCCCCGAAAATAAGACCGTGCCTTATATTCATTTTTGTTCCCAAAGATGCACTAGGTCTTATTTTCAGGGGATATCTTATTTTTCCATGAAGAATACGGTACACATTGTTTTATTAAGAGACCTCGCACTTCCTCTCTGCTCCGGCTGCGCTGTGGCCGCTACAGTCCAGAGTCACAGTAGGTTGGTGGGGGGAGGGGGGCTTATTTTGGGGGCAGTCTTATTTTGTGGGGGATACCGTAGGTTTTATTTTCAGGCATGTCTTACTTTCGGGGAAACGGTAGTAACTGAATCAATGGTTCCTTGGGGTGTGGGAGGGGAGGTTGCGGGAGAAAATAAGGAGCTAATAATGAGAACAAGAATGAAAAAACATGTTCTAAAATTGATTGTGATTGTACAACTCTTTCTGATGTGACCAAACTATCGTATGATGTGAGGTATATGCCAATAAAACTCAAAAAAAAAAAAAAAGGAACTTGCTGGTAGTAAATAAAGTTGAAATTTGGCTTACCGGTCTTCATCTTCTGAGTTTGATTAGTGGGAACTAGTTTTCTTGAGCTTCATGTTTGGATAACTGAATGGAGACGAGGCTTTTGTCTTGGAAACAGCCAGGGGCAGTTCTACTCAGTCCTGTAGGGTTGCTGCAAGTGAGAACTGACTCGATGGCAGTGAGTTTGGTTTGGATATGTGGATTCATTGAAGCCTTCTGTTATTCAATAAATAATTATCAAGTGTCAACCATGTACCAACTACTATTTTGGGATTCCGGGAATACAAAAACGTTAGCTGTGGCTTAGCCACATGCTGTAGAAGACGGAGGGTTGACGGTGCTGGGTAAAAGAAGATACGGCCGTGTCTTCGGCATGTGGTTGAAGCAGGCGTTAGAGAACGTTATTCATCCTGTCGTTTTTCGTTTTGCGCATGGCATATGTATATATAATTTTAATAAGCAGGAAAAAATATGTGGCTAGGTCCCCCCCCCCCTTTTTTTTGCATTTACAGTAGCTCCTAAAACAAACCTGTGATTCATGTGTTCACCTCTAGGGGAGCCCAGTAAGGGTAATTAACAGTATCATTCCGTTCTTACGTTTTATTTTACATATTTTTACGGGTAAGCAGAGTAGGTGATCAGTAACCACCAGCTGGACGAGTGAAACACTAAAACCTTGACCTGCAGAAGCGTCAACTCTAAAGCCCAGCTGCTTGTGCTTTTTACAAATGGAAGTGCTTTCAGTATCAGATTTGGCATCTCGGAAAGATGAAAGTGGGTAGGGGTGAAAAGGGGGAGGTTTTTGTAAGGCTTAATAGAGTCTGCTAAGAACCAAAGTTCCTCCATATTTGTCCGAGTCCACCCAATAAAGTTCTGCCCAAACCGGAAAGAATGTCCCTTTGTCAGAACCCAGCAAACCAAGGACTACGACGACCATGAATGAATCAGCGAACCACAAATGTTGACGACCGGAAATGACTACCTGGAGCTCTCGTGATGCCAATTGACCAACAAGATTTGAACATGCATTTTTTTCAACCCAGAAGGGCCCGGCCCATTCCTCATTTCTGTGCATTATATAAAGGCACCAAGGCTGATTCCGTTCTGTCTCAGTCCGCCTGCACCCAATCAAGAAAGAAACTGCTGTTTGCAAGCCACCTGGCCTAGTGACTGAATTGAGTCTCTTCTCTCGACCTCACAGTTTTAATCACAAATACAAACAAAACAAAACTCCACAACAAAAAGCCAAACTCAGTGCTGACTCAGAGACACCCTGTGAGTTTCAGACTGTGTAATTTATAGGAGAAAGCCCAGTCTTTTCCTTGGACCTGCTGATGGTTCGCAAGAACCGCAGGCTATGGGGATCGCAACACAATGCACAAGCACTACACCAGGGCTCCTCAGTCACAAATATAGCCGGGTAAAAACCCACGGTCACTAAATTACATATACATCTAAATTTAATACCAATTATATAGACATATATGTAATCGAATACCCCAAACAAGCTCACTGCCACTAGTCAATGCCGACTCACAGCGACCCTATGACAGGGCAGAACTGCCCCTATGAGTTTCTGAGACTAACTCTTTTGGTGAATAGAAAGTCTCATCTTTCTTAGAGATGCTTAGAGCTATGTTTTTTTTCCCAATTTAAACAAAACCTCTATGTACCAAAGAATCTTACAAGGCAAAGAAAAACCACATCCACCTCTGTTCAATTCCCAGTTTTGCATACTTACAATTACAGGAAGCCATAAAATCAGAGAACACTTTCCCATTTTTGTCTGGCCAATGGGAAGAACACGTCGTGTACTGGGGAGTGCCCCAAATCCACACAAATTGGTAAACTAGACCAGCCACGCTCCTCCAGAACTTTACCAGTTTCTCAGGCTCCAGGCCTGTCCATCTTAAAGGGAGTGTGTGGAAAGTTGCAGGATTAGCTCATCGCTGGTTTCCTGCACATCCCTACCTACTCAGCAAAGTGGCTTTTAAGACAAATCTCTACTCCCCTGCTAGATTCACTCCCTCACTCCCATTACCTGACTTTAGATCCCTTTGATAGTCTCAGGATTTTATTTTTAAGTCTCGGGATTTTAAATGACACATTTCTTTCCAAGAAAACCCACCCATGATTTATATCATTACCAATAGAACTATTGTTTTCAATGGTTGAATGTCTAACATCTTGCCAGGGCTTTCCAGAGGCACCTCTGCCTGGACTCAAACATACAATCTTTCAGGGAGTAACTGTGAAGCCTTTGTATTGCCCCACGAACTCGATTGTGTTAGCTTTGTCAAAGCTGTTGAACCCTTTTCCCGACATTATCAACCTCCACTACTAGATGGGCTCGAGGTCAGCTCCATGTCACCCTGCTACTCACGTATTCAGAGTATCTGGACTATTGGGAGGCAGTGTTAAACTGCCTTCACACTACACGACTCAGATCATTAACACTTATTATATGAGGTGGTTTTTAAAGTTCATGAGAAAATGGAAAGATAAGGAATTCCTCCATGAACTTCTTGAATGTTTTGTAGTATGGTATGGTAGCCCCTGCTCCTATTTGGCTCATCGGCTGAAGGGCTCCCCCTTACCACCATTATTTTAAAGCTTTGCTGCCAATAGCAACTTCTCAAACCATTCAATACTCCAGTTTCTTCCTTACTCCCCAACTTACTGTACTGAACAGGCTCCCCATTTGTACCAACTGCCTTCGTTGACTGTAATGCCTGCGCCAGCCCTGTTTTCACACAGCAGGCCC
Organism: Echinops telfairi; assembly: GCF_000313985.2. NCBI lineage: Eukaryota > Metazoa > Chordata > Mammalia > Afrosoricida > Tenrecidae > Echinops > Echinops telfairi. The sequence goes on along the minus strand of NW_022103905.1, from coordinate 2,683,058 downwards.
TGGACAGTCCTTTCCATTTCTCCTGCTCATACTAAACGCCTTCACTGCTCTGAGTATATTGCCTTTTGGTTTATAGTATACCCTCAAGCTTTGAAACAGAATTCTGAAAAGTACATCCCAGCCCAGCTACTTTACAGATCACCCAATCGAGGCTCGAAGACCTAGTGACAGCTGGGATTTAAATTCGGGACATGACTCCAACTAATGCTGCTTGCTCTGATCAAGTGCACTAATCGGAAGCCCCTTTATTTAAAATTATTTCCACAGCAGTGAGTCTCTTTTGAATGCACCAACCTTTTGGAGTTGGATGAGGTTAGTAGGGTCTCTGGAATTCATACTGAGGTGGGACCAGAGCGCTACTACAGCTACATTGGCTCCAGTGAAATCTCACTATATCCAGCACAAATCCCCCAGCTTACTTCTCCAATCTCGTTCTGTCTTGCCACCTTATTTCTACTTCTCAGGTCAGATCATTTCATTCCCTTTGCTCACTGTAGATCCAAAAATTAAAAATGCCTTTCAAAAGCATTTGTTTTGCAGGATGGTAACTAAGAGACCTGGATTCTAGATTTTCTAATCTGTAAAAGCAGTACACTTGGTTCAAATTTTCTTAGTAAAAACTATTAGTTTCTTTCTATACCTTTTACATTTTGTAAGCACATGTATTACTGGCTGATCACATTGATTGATAAATATAATTATACAATATGAAGACATTAAAAAATGTTGCAGACTACTTAGATTGAAGCACCTTCCCTATTCCATACCCCTGTACTTCAGGGTAACCTTCTCTTTGACTTATGCTGTGCCTTGATCTCCGATCCCACTCCACGTTTCGATTGTTGGTCCTAAAGACCAATATTAAAAGCAAACTATTTATAGATTTGTCACAAAAAATCACGGTACAAATATAAGTTGTTAGAAATTATATTGTTTCCAAGGGCTGATAAAATATCATCAAAGAAAAGTGCTTCCATGAAAGTTTTATTTATCCCCACAACAACCCTGTGAGGTAGGGTGAGCAGGGCATTGAATGATAAAACTAAATCTACATTACTTGTTCATGGCTATACTGCATAGTAAATAAGTAGAAATTAAATTGAGATTTTTAAATGTCCATGACTTTATATTGATTTTCGTGGAAACAGGTAAAGAGAATATCAACTCCCCCCTACCTTAATGCCAAAAGGACAGTGCCTTGAAAAATCCCATTCAAAAGATGAAAGCAGTATTCCATTGCTTATTTCTACAAAGATTTATAAAATAAAAAAATAGTGAAATATTTTACAGTTAATATATATATAATGGTTTCATTCAGGGACATGTCCTTCCACTGTAGATATGATGAGCTATTTCAAGTGCTAGAAATGCAAAAAAAATTTTTTTTAATATGACAAAAATGATAGTGAGCAGTTGCCTAAATTTTCTTTATTCTTCCTCTATGTATCTTGAATAGATCCTGTGAAACCTGGGCCCAGTTTCTTTTAAAAAAAGCAAAGAGAGCTGCCTTTTACAATACGTGCTTTAAAGGTGATTTCCCACACCTAGCTCTCAGAGGCGCCTAACTGCCAGGCTCCCCTCTGGGCTCAGTGACGCAAGTTTCCATGAGGTGGGCCTCAAAGTAATCCTAACACACAAGGTTGGGAACTACTGATGAAAAACACCGGTTTCAAAATTGTATTCTCAAACGAATTATTGCACGTTCGTTGTTCTCACCCCTTCTTAAAAAGGATCACCAAACACGTTACATCCCCAGAACTCTGGCTTCCGGGCGATTGCAGCTCAAGATCCAGAGAAACATGTTATAAAAATGCTGCCTCGTGATACTTAGATTCCAATAATTGAAGTAGCATCTAAATACAAATATTGGTTTTGTGGTTCTTGTTCTGAACTCTTAGAACGTACTTTCGCAGGCTTTCAACTCAGGGAAGACATCAAAGTAATAACGTAAGCGTATCGGCACTGAAAAAATACGACATTCAAATCTAGCTCACGAGAGGAGTAAGAGTGAAGGAATAACAACCCCAGGCCTTCGGGCCCACACGGTTTTGTTCCCAGTCCGCTCTTCCCCTATAAGGGGAAATAAACATTCTTTCCTAGTTGCTTGGCATAGTTACTCGATGGGTAACTCTTAACTAATTTAGATAGACAAGATTGAGAGAGATAACTAACAAATAAATACCCAGGAAGACAAAGAGAAGCCGGGCTAGAGAACCGTCACTAGCTCTTGATGCAGTATATAATACCATCATAGTAGTACAGTCACGAGGGCTTCAGTGTCCTTCACATCTCAGCCGCATGTGGTTGACGCGGACGTGGGAGAGATCTGGTCCTTACGAAGAACTGTGTGCGTGCTCGCTGGAAAGATTTGTAGAAGTAATGAAATGCTTTCTTCATGGATGAGATGAAGTCTCTGTTTTCAGGTAAGCTGACAGAACAATGAAAATGAGTTTCTGTACAAGGTTGAAAGTAACATCTAGCTAAAAAAGTCATTGGCCAAAGGCATTTTGTTTTAAAACCATTCTATGTCTAACCCTAAACCAAAAATAAAAAACCCAGAAAAATATAAAAAAGCAAACAATGTACATATTCATTTCACTGACAGTTACAAGAAAATAGCCATTTATAGAAGTTACAATGGTTTCAACAATCCCAAACAAATATTGGGAAACAGATAAAGCCATCAGGTAAATAAATATACATATACTAGCTAATATAAAACAATTTAAGTTTACGAATTGTCATAACTCTCTTTTAGGACCCAAGGAGAAATATCGTGATATAATCTGATCAAAGCTACATATATTACATGGAATTAAAAAACACAACTGATTAGAACATCCTAACAATGATACAAATATTTAAAAGGATGTCTTAAAAGTCAGACATCTATCATTGGAAATACCACAATTTCAATATGTATTGAGAGTGGTCATGTGGACACAGGTCACTTCTGCTGTGTCCCATCAGGTATCACCATTTACTAGTCAGTCGCTTAACAGTTCACATGTCCTTTGTGAGCTGAAGGGCTGGGCGTATCTCAATTTATAAAATATACAGTTATATTTAATTAAATACAAGTGTTTAAGATAACACGCACCAAAAACAAAAAGAATGGAAAGATGAAGCTTTTATATAGGTGGAGGAAAGCTGGACAACAAATGGTCTCTTTAAATAACAAGAGGTTATTTAAAGCTTTGTATTAACAAATTTAAAATGACTCCAATACAGTAATGAAGGAAAAACGGAATCATTGTCGGATGTTCTCGGGCCATATAAAATTCCTCCGTTCCGTTACAGAAGCTACGCTACGTGTGATTCATTTGTAAGTGGACTTCTAGCTCTCCTTGCGTGGGACTGAAAACAGCTTTCCCGTGAATCAAATGATTAGTTAAAAGTTGGTGTTCATTGTTAAAGTGCTCGCAGGCACAGTGTATAATAGACTTGTATTTTCCTTGGAGTATGGGAAAGCCCTTTGAAATGATACTGACTTAACCAGACAAACTTCCAGCAATTACAATGCCCACTGAAAGTACAAACCTTGAATGGGTTTTGGGGTTTGCTTGCTTGAGCATTAAAGGGAAGGGAGCAGGGAGAAATGTAACCAGGTTTACAATTTTGAGCAAGAGCATATGTAAAGGTAACGTTATGTACATTTTATTTCAAGAAAGACAGAAGACAAACAGCATAAAAATGCCCAGATGCCCTAAAGATAAATACATTTTCAAAGATTCTCATTAAAATGAATCTCTAGTATTTTTTCCTGCAAGCAAAATACCTTTCTTTAAATAATTAAAAAAAAAAATCAGTATTCTGAATTGCAAATGCTTTTTTTTTGCAGAAAATCTGCCATGATTATTTTTTTAATGAATAAGGATTTTCCACAAAACAGCTTGCTCTACATGCTAATTTTTTTAACAGTTCAGTGACACAATATGCTAACTACATACACAACAGATAATATAGGAAGAAAACACTCAACCTGATGAAAAGTTAAAATCTTCATTAATACACTGAAAATGGACATACTCATGCCTTTAAAATCAAAAATACAAAATTAAATGTTTTCCTAAAAAGATTTCCTTATTTTAAGGACTCATTTGAAAATGAAGCTGCATGTAATTTGTACAAGAAAGTTGTACAAGTAAACAGGTAATATACATAAAAAATTAATTGACATACTCCTCAATTATCAGTTGTCCACCTTTAATTTCCAATACTGTACTTTCTTAACAAGCATACAAAATATCAAACTTCTCTTTAGAAAAAGTGCCGTTCTTTGACATCCTTTACACAAAAACAGTCTGAGCCTGTGGCATGTTAATGCAGTCGAGAGGCAAAGCATACTAACTTTTACAAATTCTACCTTCCATAAAAAGCCTCCCGAAAAGGAGATTACACCCCACTATAAAAATATCAACCTCTTTATGGTAGCTGCATTAGAGAGCCAAGGCTTGGAGACCATTTTCATATAGCATAGAAAACCACTATGAGAGCATATTAACTGTGTCGGTGGCTGGGGAGTGTACTGTGCCACAGGATTATGCATAGCTACTGTGAGGTACCAAGCCTGTTACACGTAGTTTTGAATCGATTGTAACCCAGAGCATAACAGAGGTACGACCAGCCCATGCAAAGTAACGAAAAACACTGAGCCACTGTGCTGAATACTTCATTCCTGGAGCAGGCCAAAGGCAGCGGTCACCAAACCAAGCCCACAGGCACCCGACTCCATCTCCTCAAAGACTGGTGAGCACAGTGAAGTCTGAGGTATACCTTTATCTATTAAATCAGTGTGCCATTGCAAGATATTACCGTCTGGAATACATGCTATCACAATGGTTTACATCTTTTGAATATTAGTCATTCATATATTCATATCTACCCAGTCTCTTGATTTTGGAAAAGATTTCACCTACAGTAGAATATTACAGAAACAAAATATAAATGTATGTCTTTCTAAATGAAACTTACATGGACTAAAAGTAGAGAATATTTTTAAACAAATATACAATATGCAGGCAGACAAAGCAGGAAAACGGCCATCCAAATGTATAATAAAAAACTAAAAACTATTTCCAGAAAACTAGGAAGCGCCTCAACTAAAAGGAATGCATAATGAAAATCTAATCTAATACAGGTCAAAAATGTAAAAAGGTTATAAACCTTAACAGGAAAAATAAAACAACTTTTACTGGCCATTCCTGTTGAAATGAGAATCTTAAAAGTAACAGAAAAGTGGCTACAAACCCACTTAGAGCACCAAACAGAGAGAAAACAAAGTCCATTTTCACCTCTGTCATTATCATAAAATCCTGTGTGACGACAGGTCGAACTGCTGGTGGCAGAAACAGAATTCTTTATAAACTGCAGATGTCCTGTACATAAAAAAACTTCACTGGAGTTGCACTAGTTCTAAAGACTCTTCTGTTTTAGCCTACCTACTGCATGTGTTCAATCTTGAGATAAAGTCTCTCTCTGTAACCCTTGATTATCATTGGGCACCAAAGATAAGAAAAGCAAGACGGGGTACAAAAATGCAAAATTTCAACAGTAATGGCAATGTTTTTGTCTTAGTCCAAAAGGGTTCTGCATTCTCTCCCCCTTCAGTGATCTGACAAGTCTTTGTATTTAATCTGGGGGCAGCAAGTCATGCAAGCGAAATCTGTCTCTGATGTGAGGTCGGACATCTTCATTCTGTATGGAAAAAAGACAATACTTTATTAAAAGTATTTCAAAGTATTTCAAAGACACGAAGGGGCTTCAAAAAGCTCATAGGGAAGTAGAAATGAAAGATCATGTAGCTCCCTTTATGATCCATAGCATTCTTCTGCAGAGGAAACCTATCACTCTTTTACGCACAGCTAGTCTGCTAAACATAAAGATGGAAGGTTTAATTTTGTAAGAACAATTAAGCAATAAAAGGCCAAACCAAGAAATGAGAAGAGAGGTGATGGGCACTCACTTCTATTTTATAAAACAGTCTTAAAATGGATCTATCAGTACATGGTAAAAATCCCCAGAATAAAGTTTAATTAATATAAGCATTAATTCTAGACCTGAGTATGAAGTGTAAACAACTGTACGCTATTTCTAACAACTTGTTGGGTGACGTGTAGGAGAAAACCCACTAACACATTAAAGTTAAAACATTCAAGTTATGAAGTTTTGAATACTTAGAAGTATAATTTTAGTACAATATATAAGGTTAAAAAGTGTACACATCTTTTCCTTAATCACCCCAAACAATTGATTTAGTCAGTATACAAAATAAATTATAAAGGAGATTTCTTTCAATATAGTTGGGCTAAGAAGAGGAAAAATGAAAAAAAAAATCCAAAATGATATACTTACCAGTTCTACAAGCCTCTCCAGAAATGGAATCAGTTTTAGGAGTTCATTGTCGTTTTTATCCACAAACCAGCTTTCTATAGGGATTCCATTAGAAAGCTAAAACGATAATAATTCAATAATCATTTTACTTATATTTTGCCTTGGTAAAGTTTTAAAAAGAAACAGATTTAACCATTTTGTGATCCTTGGGACAAAGCCTGCCCACCTGGAGTAGCACGAAGCTGTCTTGTTTTTAGCATATGCTGCCACCTTGTGGGGTCCTGCATAAATCTGAAGAGAGGCTCCACACTTCAGAGTGTGCGGTGCTACACTCTTAGACAACTCAAAGTATAAGGGACTAAAGAATGCAGTGATGCCTAATTGAGTTTCTGGTATAAATCTGAAGTATATATAAAGCTAAGCAAGAAAGACCGATCCTGTTTTACACACTATAGCACAACTAAACACATTCCATTATTCAAGAAAATGATGAACCATTAGTCCAGGAATGCTAGGTACTGTCAATGAAAGGATAGCGCCAATCTAAATGGAGAGCACTCAAGACTATTAAAATTCACATACTTTCACTTTTACATGGGCAATAATCTGCTTAACAAATGGACTCAATGGGATTTCACTGTAGAGTCTAATAACAGGATGGAAGACTTGAAAACATTCATCTAGGAATCAAGATGAAATACTGCAAATATTTCAAAATATAAAAAAGAAAAAGTAGTATCCTAATATAACACATTTCAGGAACAATAAATTTTTCCTTTCATACTTTTTATTAGGGACATCTGAAACACACATAGAAATAAGACTACTTCTATTTTATCTACACCCCAATTCATCTCCATATTCTCCCATTCTGAAAATGCACTGGTTTATTCTGAAGCAAATTACAGACAATATACCTCACGAACATATTTATATATGATACAGTACATCCTGTAAGGATGGCTCATCCCTATTATAGTTATTTTTAAAAAAAAATTTAAAGGCACAAAATTCTTTAAAGGCTTGTTTATAAAAAAATTTCAAAGTGTTAAATAAAAAAGACCATAGCATAAGACATTGGTTAAGCTTTTTATAATTCTCAAACACAGGGGATAATCCAGGATGGATGATCTCTTTGGAACCAGTGGTGAGAGTGGAGATACTAGGAGGGTGGGGTGGAGAGGCAAACCGACAACTGAAAACTGGGTGAAGGGAGACGGGGCAAGATATGACAAAATAATAATAATTTATAAATTATCAAGGGCTCATGAGGGAGGGGGCAGTGGGGAGGGAGGGGGGAAAATGAGGAGCTGATACCAGGGCTCAAGTGGAAGGCAAGTGATTTGAGAATGATGAGGGCAACAAATGTACAAATGTGCTTAACACAATGGATGGATGGATGGATTGTGATAAGAGTTGTACGAGCCCCCCCAAAAATGATTAAGCTAAAAAAAACCTCAAACATGTCTATGGTAAAATTTAAGATTAGATCATTGATAAGAATGTTATTGAAGGAAGTATATCTCAGTTAGGTCTTACACAGATTTTCACTCATTTATGTTGTACTTCATGTGAAGTGAAACTTCCACAAGAGTTATTATCAATTTAACACTTATAATCCATGCAGTTAACAGTACTTTAATTTGAAAGGGTAATACTCAAAAGATATTCTACCAGTAAAAAGTATATTCTCGTATCATGTTCTGCTTGGCAGCATTTATCCTCACTGAATTTTTGTCCCAATATGAATTGCTGAGTAACCCTTTCCTACCTGATATGCGAAGGCTTGTGGTGAGTTGTCAATTATTATAGTTTTTGAAAGATCTCTTCCCAGGATATTCAAGTCCTTTATATAGTTTCCTTGTACACAAACACAATGTTCACGGAAAAGTCGATGCCTAAAAATAAAAATAATTTTTAAAAATCACACACAAAAATACAGCATATACTGAAACATACACATACCAACCAGATTTTAAAATGAGGACTTTTCTCTCATTATGGGATTAAGTACAAATATGGGTCCAAACTTTGGGCTACCCTTTGACTAAACAAATTCTTAGCAATTGCTTAAACCTTACAGCCAAATATTACCATGCTTTAAGAAACTTTGGTTTATCACCAAAATGTAGTGTTAAATTATAAAGAATTTTAACAAATTCACTATAACAAATTAAATCTACTACTATTCAACACATTTATAACATTAAATCTGTCATTCAAACGTTTTTCCTGGTCGATTTTTCCAAATTTTATCAATATAAAACAAATGTGAAACGTTTAGATTTAAATGACATAAAAATAGTTTAAAAGAGGGGTGTTGATTCATGAAGTATTAAAAGAGCATCAGTAGGCTTTGTCACTCAGTAAAACGAAAGCCCCAAGAAGGAAGTTTTCATCCCTTATAACACTAGAGGTGCTGAAGAGGAACCTTCAGAAGCAATGAAGTGATCAAAGCAATTCGTATGCTTTTATAAAAGTTAGGTAAAATGGGCATACATTACAATAAACTTCTGAGAACAGAAAATGCCATTTCTCAGGTGTGTTTAAGCAGCTTATACATAAAGAAGGTATAATGAGGACTATAGGAAAACTTGATTTTAGGGGTATTAATTAAAAAAGATATTCCAGTTGAATTTAGAATGAAAAAAATCAGCAAGTCTCCTACCTGTGTAAGCTAGAAAAGAGTGGACCCATTCAAGTAAAGATATTTTAACAGTACAAAAAACAGCCCTGGTGGCAGAGTGGAGTATGTGTAAAGATTTATAGTCTCGGAGACCCATAGGGACAGAACTACCCTGTCCGATAGGGTTGCCATGAGTCAGAATTGACTCAACGGCAATGTGTTCAATGGTTGTTTTGTTTTATCAATAGTAGAAAATTAAGTTTAGGTGAGATACTGTGGGAGAAAGTTAAAATCCAGCCATTAAAGTGTTTATGGGATCTTTTCCAGCTCTAGTCAAAACCTCAAAGATTAACACTTAAATTATAGAGTATTTAGCAAGACTACTACAGTGTTAATATCTCCGACTTCAGTTGATAAAGATGGACTGAACTATGAAACTTTAAAATCATCTGCGGTACTATCTAATTAAAAACACATTCAAGGGCGCACACAAAGAACTGAGTCTGGATTAGAACAACCTTAGCAATGAGAGCTTTTGTAATTCCCAATTACTATTCAGGTTATATATTCTTTTCATGAAGAAATAAATTTGCTCTTAAAAAATGCAAACAAACGTGCTTCAGTCCATTCTGTTAAATTAACTATAAAGGCGATGTACCATGAAACTTCAGTACCTCCGAGACTTAAAGTGAAAACACCAGGTGCACAATGGTTCACTCACCCTGACTCCCTTCTCAGTTCCCAGAGAAATGTAAAACACAGATGGCATGGTGAATAAATATATTCAAGCTCTGTATTTTTTTTAAAGAACCATTGTCTGGAGCTGTATTATCATTATTAGTTGTTGTAAGAGTTTTAGGGCTCAAAATTTTTATTTATTTTCACCATTGAAAACAGTTCTCTCCAGATGAAGCCAATGTATAATGGCCATTAAAATTAAATAGAACCATAATAATTTTCATAGATCAGTGTGAAAGACATTCCCACTATTCCTCAATTAAATTTACCTGACCAGCTGCTTTTTTGGGTCTAGTATGTTCAGTAACTTGTCTGCATACACCTTCTTAGAAGCAGTAAAAAGAATGATCTACAAATTCGAAAAGGAAATAACCATTATACATGATCTATAGATGGGTAGTATACCGAACAAAGCAAAAACAAATACATATTTAGCTTAAGCATTTTTACCTCATACATCTGAGACATTCGTTCCAGGAATTCCCTGAAGAATGGTCTTAATCTCACATACACCTGAAGAAATATAAAGACAGACCTCAACAAATACAAAATGAAAACCACTCATTCATATATTACGCTGCGCTCTAACTCTGGATATACTATAATTAAGAAGTACACATTTTAAAGTAATACACAAGTTTACAAGATGACCACTGAAAATAGAGTTCACATTAAAAAAAATCACTAGAAAACTCTTGGCAGGGTAATAATAATCATTGTTGATCATTTTACCTTTAATAGTTAAATCACGACACACAATAGTACTTCATTACAATAGAATTTTAATAAACAAACTAAATTCAGAATATTTCCCTCTGAGAGTTTGATCCACCAGTCAGCTCCATCTTCCAGCCAGGGAAGGATGCATCATCCATCCAAATACCAGGCAGGTGCTGTGTCCACCTCTACTAACCTGTCTCAATGACCTTCCTCAATAGCTACTCAGAATTTCTTCTCAACAATTACCTACTCATGATACCTTTATTTTACACCAAGTTTTCTCAGAAGTCTACATCTACCAACTAAGATGTGGCATCTAAATTAGCACTATTGAGCACACGAGACTAAAATACAGTAGCCAAACACATCAATTCTCAAAATGGTCAATATGATGTTGTCTCCTTGCCTACACTTAATGCCACTTTTGTAATATACTCCAATGCCAGGGGTCTTCAGAAACTTCTTGGAAAAACTGAACTGAAAGATAATAGAATTTTTCCCCACAAAATTCTTTTAAGTCCCCTTGCATTCAAAAAGCAGAGAAATTTTTCATGAGCTTAACCACTAAAAGTAATTTACAAGACATTTGGACTCTCTAATACTCATTTTGTGACACTATTTCATAAAAAACCCAGTGAATATTCCATTCAACGGTGACTATTAACCTCAGTTACCACAAACACAGTGTTCAGTGTGTAGGGCATTGGATAGGCACCAGACTCATTGGACTCAGATTTAAAAAACAAAACCAAATGGGATGGCGCCAAATTCAAATCTAGGCTTCATGGCGCAAATTCTGACATCCGTAACACATGTATTGATGACAAAAATCCAGTTCAGGGAATGTTTGAGGGAAAAGCAAGTCAACAAACTATTCAGGGAAGCAGACTTTATTTAACCCATCTTTGTAATTCCCAAAGCTCTAGTACAGTAATTCTCAACCTTCCTAATGCCGTGACCCTATAATAGTTTCTCATGTTATGGTGACCCCGAACCATAAAATTACTTTCATCGCTACTTTATAACTGTAATTTTGCTACTGTTATGAATTGGGTGACCCCTGTGAAAGGGTTGTTCGGCCTCCAAAGGAATTGTGACCCACAGGCTGAGAACCGCTGCTCTAGTGGTTTAATCACAATCACAATCACACACACACACACACACACACACACACACCCTTTATTTTATACCAAGTTTTTTTCCCCATAAGTTATATACATATTAAATTTCCTGAAATTAGTTATGGTCTTTAAGATATTTAGTTCTCATTCTAGAAATGACTCAACAGCAATAACTTTATTGAACATAAAAGTCTCACGATAGACTCCCACTGAACAAATAGAGAAACAAACAAACAAACAGAGAAGACTACTCAAATACAGCTATTGAATTTGATTGATTACTTGTGAATGATGAATTTCAAATGATAACAGATATGCTAGTAATACTATCTCCAAGCTAGGATGATAAATGCTTACCATATATACTCGAGTATATAAGCCAAGTTTTTCCAGCACATTTTAATGAGTTTTTTGTGGTAAAATTAGGTGCCTCGGCTGATATTCCGGTTGGCTTATACTCGAGTATATATGGTACTTCGTTTTTAATCCTATTAAGCCAGATATATTTTTAAATATTCTTTATTAATATCCTGACTGATCAAAAACAAAGTAAGCTAGACATCTAGCCTCCCATCAAATATAAATTGCCTAAATCATAGTTCCTAATCAGAATTGTTCAGGATGAAGCAAAAATTTTTTACAGTTCACTTGAGCTCTTTTGAATAATGACAAACATATAGCTCTAACAAAAAGTTTAACTGTAACACTGTTTATTATAATAAAAAAAACTTAAGAACATAAATGAATTGTATGAAGATTTAAAAAATACACATGTGGAATGAAAAGGTTATTCATTAATATTGAATAAAGCAGATTATACTTTATAACTTATTTAATGCTTAAAAAGATAACAATTTTACTTTATAAAGAGTGTGGGATAAGCATATGCACAGAAAAACAATTGGCTATAGACTAATTTAATATGAACAATTCCTTTATTGACAGTTTTAGTTGTTCTTCTAATTTGAACCCTGAAATATTTGCTATAGTTTGTGGGCTTGGCTGATCATTATATGTACCGTATTTGGTTAAGCCAAACAATGACAGATCTTAGATATATTACCATTACATAGGCAATATAACTTGTATTCACTGTGTCTTCTCAAAATGGATATTTGATGTTTAAGATTCCTATTAATTCTGCCAAAAAATTTTGCCCAAATTTCACTTTCCAAGGAAGGTGATAATCGACTACAGCCTTTTGTTTATTGCTAAAAAGGTTTATCAGTGAAATGCATTCAGTTAACAAAAAATTAATTCATTTGGGGGCATGTATGTATGCTGTCAGTAGCCTTGTTAGCACTTGCTTTTGTACTGTAACATGGGGCCTTTGGAATTTATTATTTTCCCTACGAACAGTACACTTTCATATTAGAGATACACTTATTAAGACTTTAAATTTTCATGTAAACAACTTAATTTGAACCACTCTCTCCAGAGAGTGAGAAGTGATACCACAGGTGATATTTTCCAACTTACTGACCAGTGACTTCCAGATTATGTCATAATTAAAACTCCACTCATCATTTTATTATTCTGATTCTAGAAGATGCATCTTAAAATTTGGCATTGGTTTCAAAATGTGGAGTTGTTTTTAAATTGGGGGTGAAGGTAGTACCCACGGTGACCGAACATTCTAAGTGTATTTCCTAAAAATGACAAGAGAAGAATTGTTGCCAATGAAAGTTCCCCTCTCAGAAGAGACTATGACTTAGGCCAAAAAGGAAGGTGTTTCAGAAACGAAAGACACCGGCACAGACAGGTGGCTGGTGAGAAAAGAAAGTCACTGGATACGTTAAAGATAGGTGTGAGCAGAAACAGAGAAGCCAGGAAGCACCAAAATGTCCAGTAGGAACAAAGAACATTTGGAAGAAGTACGATCCGATGGGTTTAAGACTACAATTACTTGTTAGGTTACACAAACATACAGGTGCATATATGAGCATGCTGCCAAATTCTAAAAAACCAATTCCATAGATGCCTTTAATTCCACCTTTCTTTTTCCAACTGCACTCTCAAAGTTTCCTGACCTAAATTACTTAGTTCCCATTTCCTAAACCCATACTTGTCTCTATTCCATACTTTTCACCCATCTTTCTTCTCAAACTTGCAACTCCTCAAAACTATGTAGTTTCTCAAATATACAATAGGCAAAAGCTCCATTTCATCATGCTCTTCCCAAAGCTAAAGCATTATTTTAACCAATTTTTAGGGGATACAAAGAGAGAGAGAGAGAGGAAGATCCTCGACAAGATGGATTAACACAGTGGGCTCAAACCAACAATGGTGAGGATGGTGCAGGACCAAACAAGGTTTCAATCTGCTGTAAATAGGGTCATTATAGAACCACATTGACAGCACCTGAGAACTACAACATAGGTATTTTGAAAACAATATATCCAAAGTTCACTACATAAAATTGGTATGTAATCGCTGAATATTTGTTAAGCAGTCATAAATGGAACTAACGGTATATAATGTTGCAGACTGATTTTTACGAATTTAAATTTTATATAAAAAAGCAATGAATTTATAGCAGAACACATCAATAACACCACTTGTTATGAACAATGCTGGACAGTGAGCCTGCTCTTTCTTTGATAATAATACAATGAAAATTCCCTGTAACTGTATGTAGATAGTCCAAATGCAGAGCCCCAAATAAAGGGTAGTACAATGGTTATTAAGCACTTGTCTGAACACTAAAAGGTCATTGGTTTGAATCCACCAATTGCTCTACAGGAGACAGATGTGGCAGTTCTACCCTGTTCCATAGGGTTGCTAATGAGTCAGAATTAACCTGACAGCAACTGGTTTGGATTATTTTGTTTTTGTTTTTTAATTTTTGTATTTGGTTTTGAAATTGGCTGGAAATGTTTAACAGGACTAGAGTCAATAAATGTACTCATTAAAATTGTAACCTACTCAACACATTTAAATGTGCATCACAAAGACTGTTTATATTCAAATTCTTACCTAATTACATAATTTCAAGTTCTATATGGACTAATATCTATTAGTTCACCGAATCTTAACCTAATATCACAGATAACTTTAGCTACATATTATAAGTAAAAAATGGCAAATTTGGTAGCACTCATCCACTTAAGAGTATGACACAATTCCCTTAAAACAAAAAGATAACTTGTGAGTGCCATTTCTTACTTACTCAACAGTAAGGATTTAAAGCATTAAAAATGATCAATCCTGGAGCATGCTACAATTGAAAAAACCTTACTGAAAACCCAATGGCTTCTGTATATGTTTCCTTATCTATAAAACAGAACTAACAATAGATACTTGACAGAGTTGGATGTAAGAGTAAATTAGTTAATACACAAATAAGGAAAAGCACCTGCAATAGTGTCTGTGACACTGAAAAGTGACAAAACTGTTTATTATTATTATCTACTCCATTACTTAAGAGTAATCAGTCTGGATGATGAGTCCATGCGGTAGAAATGGTCAAGAGGAAGACCTAGGGTTATAATCTTTATTTCTGAATGGGCAGGTAATAACAATAATGGGCAGGTATCCAATGACAGCCTACTATTTAAATAAGTGTTTTCTTAGTATCAATACCCAGCCTTAGTGACAAACCGCAAACCTTTCCAAAGAAAGAGGGTTGCTCAGTAGGTCCTGTGGAGGCCTCAAGCCCACAGTGATTTTACAGTCATCCTTTGACCCACACAGCTCCGAAAGGGAGCAGATGGCTGCTGGGGGTGAAGAGGTAATAAATTCTACAACATCAAACAAAACTAGTATTGAAAAGAAATCTCTAAACGAAACTCTCTATCAAATAATATATTAGAAAATATATAAAAGATAGTCATGAAGCATAATTTTATGTGAAACTGGCCATTTTAACAAAACAAAAATATTGCCTTTAAAAAGAAATTACAAACTTTAAAATGAACAGTCTTCAATTTAATGTACTTACTGTCACCTCTCTTAAATTTATAAACATTTTCAGGTGTTACAAGAACTTTCCTTATAAGGATGATCACAATGTCATGAAACAGAATGTGTATAAATTCCTGAATGGAAAATCAAACAAACAAAAACAAAACCCGAACATACATAAAGCCAAAACAAAGCAAAAAACCTTTGTGTGTGTGTGTGTGTGTGTGTGTGTGTGTATTTACTGAAATGCTAATTTCAGGATACATTTTAAATAAAGAATCCTCCATGAAATATTCTACTTTTGATAAGTAGATAACTAGGTTCCATCTTTACTTTTCGCTTTTCAATCAAAAGTTAATAATGAATAATTCTGAAGAAAAATTACTGGCTAGGACTCTACTAAGAATAAGAAAGTTAATAAGAGTTGTACGAATCCCCAATAAAATGATTTTTAAAAAAGTAAGAAAGTTACTTTACAATAACTTGTCTTTAAAATATTTATAATATAGATAACTCCCTGGCTGCAGGAAGGCGTCTGGCTTCGTTCATCTTGGAAAAAAAAAAATATATATACAGATAACTCATCTTCTAAAACATGTCTAAAATTAACTATAGAAATAATATTCCCTTTCAGCTAAAATATCACTACTTTCCTCAATACTTTAATTTCCACTTTAGGATATAAGCATACATACTTTTGTATACAAAATTATGCTTTATTAACATCAATACAAAATGGCTGCAGGTTAATCACAATTTAAGAACTTGAGAGAAGGGAAGCTTCATTAGGTATTTACAACAAAACTCTTCAGGTAAGTGATTGTTTTATCCTTCATAAAATACAAAAGAATGCCAACTTTCCTAGGGAAGTTCACATAGAAGAGATAGAAGCCATAGCCCTTCATTCTTTTTGTGTTTTATAGCATATTTGAGATGCAGATGATAATTATTCTAAGTTCTAAGCCCCCCCCCCACCCAAACCAACCAACCACCCCTGCAATAAAGTGGGAAGGACTAAGCTTTGCTATCGCCATGGTTTTCCCACCCACCTCGCCCCCCAACTCTCCCCATAAAAGCATACAAATAAGCATCCTTTAGCAAATAGCTCCCTACAGAATCCTATCACTCTTTGAGCGCTTACCACAATCTGATTTCTGGTCAGCTGACCCAAAGTTTGTTGATTTTACTGATCTTCAGAAAGCCACTGACTGGCTAAAGTCTTACTGGTGAACAGAATAAAAAATCAGATGCCCCTGCCATACTTTACAGAATGAGGAGTTGGACAACACAGTTACGTTTGGCTGCACTGTGGTGAAACATATGAGGCATCTTCTTTTTGTCTTCAACCAGCCACGTTTGGGCTGAGTAGATCTATTACATCTTCAAAAACTGAGCTCCAGTTCTTGATGGAGACAGAGGAAGGTCATTGAGGAGGTGGTTCAGCTCAAGAGCTAAGTGAATAATCTGTCTTTTGATTCAGTCCTGCTTGTGGATAGAAGTCATCTTCTGGATGGAAGAGGGAGTGAGATGACCTAGAGTCTTGAATTGGTGGATCTGCAGGAACAGAAACTAAATACAGTGGAGACCTCTTAACTGAGTAACACCACGAGATGGATTTCCTGACAATGTGTCAATATAACCTACATATAAAGATTAAACTTGTGCTTTCAAATTGATCATGCACTTGTTTTTTCAGTTATCAAATGCATTTTACCATTGAATGAAAAAATACGTTTTTCAACTAACTAATTAAAACAATATTGGGGGGGGGGCAGTTTAAGCAAAGAAAAAGACCCACTCAAACACAAACTTAAGTGTTTTTCCTTTGTGAGTGTCATAACCTTTGTCAGTTTTTCTTTCAAATGACCTTTTCTCCACATATACAAACTATAATCTCTTCTATTTAATGTAGTATTAAATATGTCAACCTCTAAGTTCAGATGGATCTTTTAAGATTTTATTTCCTAGAGATATACTTAAAGTATTACATTTAGGGTTGGATAATCTATCTTCTTGTAAATTCTAAGATCTATATCAACCAAGTTTGTTTCTACTAATCAATCAATTAAAAAATAAGGTACGGATTGCATAATCAAGTAATCTTTAAAATGTGAATAACAACTTCTAATTTCCCTCAAACTTTGATCTACAAATTCAAGAGTCACAGCTAGATTTTAGTGGATCTAATTTTCTCTGTATGTTAATAAGATTTTGCTGAACATTTGATTAATTAGAATTTGTATATGTAAATTTACTATATATACTCTCATAACTATTAGACCAGTAGTCAGCAAACTACAGCCTGGAAGTCAGTCTGGCCCACCACTTATTTTCATAAGTTTTACTGGCACACAGCAAAACTTATTTGTCCAAATAACGTTTATGGTTGCTTCCAGGCTACAATAGCAGAATTAAGAGGTTGCAACAGAGAGCTTATATCTGTCCCTTTATAGAAAAAGTTTGCAAGCCCAACAGAGACATTTATTAAAACATATGTAAGATAATTTATTTTGAAACAAAAGAGAAATGACATGTAGAAGTAAAATTATATATAGGCAAGCTATCAAATTTACTACATAAAGAATAATTATCTGGCTTTGATTCATATGAAGGAATCCCTGATCCATCTAATATTGCTTGTTTATTTTTAGTTTCTGATATGTTCAAGAGTATATACAGTATTTTACAGATTTCTATTTTTAAGTGGGCCACATTATATTGAAGTGGTTAAATATTTAAGTTACATCTTACCTAATGTTGTTTCTCCAAAATCTCTTAGATCATCCCAGACCCTTGTGTATATTTCTTCTTTGCCAGTAGATGGAGACAACACCACTGAAAGTTTAAAAGACATCATTCCCTGTTTAAAGGGAGCTTGCTGGTCTGAAAAACTGGGGAAGCCCTAACCCAAAGATTTCTTCAAAGCTACTTTAAAGAAAAAGCAGATAAAATTGGCTATGCCAAAATCAGAAATCCAAAGGAATATACCCAATATCGAACATGGACATCATCAAAAATTTACTACTTAAAAAATTGCCCATGAAGTGAATTATGTATCATGATTTTAATGATTTAACAACTAAATCATATTCATATATAACCATCTCTATTTTTTGTAAAATCCAAACTTCCTGTTTTACTGCTCTCGATTCATGCTCAATCAATCATGTTTCAGCGAGCATAACTTAAAATAAGGTCCTTTAAATTCCAGAGATGCAGTACAAATATGGTTTTAGTAATTATTAATCATATGCACTGCACTAAGCCAACTATCCAGATCCACATAAAATAAAAGAACTTTATGAAGAGAGTTAAAGTAGAAATGGTAGAAGAAATAAGAAAAATCCAATTTTATGGTCATACTGAAAAGAAATGCTCACAAAAGGGAAGAATCAACTCATCTATTTCTAAGTTTTTAATTTCCTTATTGAAATCACATAAACAGAGTAATAGCCACTTATAAGACATAAATTTCAAATCTGGAAGCTTAAGGAGTCATCCATTATTTACTATATTTTTCAAGTAACAGCTTTCTATTCCAAAATCAAAGCCCTAAAGCCATTGTTTATAGGTGTAGTTTTAAAGAAATGGCAAGATTATTAATTTAACAGAGAACTAAAATAATGTATTATTTATATTTGCCACAAGACTCCTTTCCTTGAAGTACACTAAACATGTATACCTATTTGGCAGCTTTGTAATTTTCCAGTAGAGAGAATGTTTTATTAAGAAAAAGATTATTCTTGAAGCAAATAATGTCCAGTATTCAAAGAATACAAAGCCTCAAAATCCCTATTTTCAGGTACACTTTGCTCTTCCTTTGGTTATATATCAAGACTAAAATCCGTTTATAAAAAAGGAAAGGAATAAAATATCCAAATATTACCAGACCTACAGTACCTATCTAGGTTAAACTAGATAGTTGCTGAAATAAATCCTCTTAATGACTCAATACAAGGTAAAATGCATATAGTAGGTCCTGCACTAAACTTTTTAACTCTAAACCTTTATGAGTCCTGAGATAATAACTATTATGTCAAAACTGTGACCTCATTCCAACTACCTATTAAGATTATATAAACTACTATAAATACCTTTTTATAATCCACATGTAAATGCTCTGTGGCTTTTTTTAGTAACCCTTGGGTTAGCTTCCTCTTGACAGACAACAAACTTTTTGACCTTTTGGCAACCCTTCAAAACTAGTATGTATGTATGAAGAAAATACTAATTAAATAACATCACCACTACCACCACCACAGAATGGTACTTTGTAGCTTTCAAAACGTACTCATCTTAATTTAAATCTTATGATTAAAAAGTCTCAAACAAGCATAAAATAACACCTATAGCGAAAACAGAGAATCCATGGCCAAATGCTTTTATTTGTATTTTACAATGCTATCTGTCCATCAGCACATAAGAGGGAGAAAAGCTTACATACAAGTCCTTAAGTAAAGCCAGAAGAGTGTTGTAGAATTCAGGACTAATATAGAGCAGATCTATCTAACGGTAATCTACAGACCTTATTACTAGAGGAAAAAGAAAATGACCAACAAGAAATGAATTTTCTTTACATTAATTATAGTTTTTGGGAAAAAACCACAAGACACCAGGCATTAGCCTGGCACGTTCCTTTGGGGGATTTGTGGTGTCAGTGCTCCTGCCTCCACCTGCTGGCAAATAGATTATGAAACTAACAAAGATCACTTGTTAAAAAGTTAGCATTTTATGTAACAAATAAATGTTGTTTTATATAATTAGTTAGCATGGTGCTTTTTTTTGGGTGGGGGGGCAGTTGTTAATAACTCATTAAAATATTGATGAAATCCATTAGGTGGTATTCAGGAAAACATGTATTACTTTGTGAAAACAACCACAAAACTACAAAAAATTTCTTGGTTCAGAAAATTATCTAAAAGGCCAAAAATCAAGTTAAAAATAAAATTTTAAAATTACCTGATAAATAACATCTTGGAAAAGGACTGGAAAAGTAAGTGCTGCATCTTCTAGCTCATTTAGACTACAGTGCACTAGGGTTTCATCCTTAAAATAAAAAGCACATATTGAATAAATCAAGCTACTTAAAAGAAGCTTCAAGTGGTAATTTTATGTATTCATGAGTACAAAACACATTTATTAAAATCAATTCATATGTGAAATTTTATATTTATAATCCATAATTACATGTAGCATAGCAATTTGAGATAAAATTTTCTAAGTCACTGATTCTGAAAGGGTAATCTGTAATCTCAGCATCTGGAAACCGGTTAGCTCCATTCTTAATGATTCCAAGACTGGATGGGGGTGGAGTTACCAAGGACTGGGGGTGGAGTAGGGGGTGGCATTCAGCAATCAATGTCTTAATGAGAATTTCTGGTGATACTGATGTGTGCTCAAATTTGAGAACCTCTGCTCTGAGCTCTACATTTACCAACTTTCATTTTTAAAAAGCACATGCATGCAATTTGTTTTTTAAAAAATTTTAAATGGGTAACTGAATGCAAGTTTAGAGTCTGTCAAACATATATACACATCCACACATATATTTGCATATAGTCATAATGCCTTATCCTCAAGTCTTTTGCAAAGAATCTAATTTAAATAATAGATGTTTTAGAATCTGATTAATACATCTCACAGATATATAAACACTGCTTAACTAAATTAACAATCAATAAAGACTAATCTTTGATTACTAAACTTTTGTTTTCTCCTAAGCAGGGTAAAAGAGAATAAAGATCAAGCAATCTAATGTACCTATTTACATTTACCAAATCCTTTTTCAAATTTTAAAAATTTATTTTTCTCAAATCTTATAAGGTTAAAAATAGGGCTAACATTTTCATTAAGTGCTAAAGCATTTATTTTTAAAATAAGGTGGCTAATAACTACTTAAAAGTTTTTAAAATTGTGTTTATGTTCAATTAACAAAAACACATATTCTACATCTTAACTTGCTGGAGTATTTATTTTAATCTAAGTTAAACTCTGGGGAGGTAAAGAATAAAAAGATAATCAAGACACGCCTCATTTCTTTTAGTAATATTAACAGACAAGTTCAAGATATATTTTTATCAACCCTGATACTTCTACCACAACATATCTAAAATCTAATCATTCTTCATCTAATTCTATAAAGTTATACATTTATATCCAACCAACACTTTTAACTCCTTATTTAGCTCCCCGTTAAGACTGAACAATACGCTCTGCTGATCGCATCATCAAAATCTAACAAAAACCCTTTTCAGCTTTACTGTTTGCTCATTAAATTGAAACCACTCAACTTTTAAATATTTTTTCCTTTTCTACTTATCTTCAATTACTATATCTTAAAGATATTTAGGATTTTTTTAAAAGAATAAGCTTTACTGCAAGGTAAAATTTCTGAGAACCACCATAGCCTTAATTATACGATAGCAGTACCAAATGCTAAATAATGAAATGTATTCAGTGGATATATTTATTTTTGCTAATATAAGGAAACTATATGCTGATATTAAATGCTATGATCATATATTAAATGTGATTAACAAGAAATAAAAGATTTCCCATTTTCAAAACTTTTCTGGGTATCTGAAATAGAAAGTTTAAAATTGCACTGAGAGGATACTAAAGGTTTTATTAGCATCAAAGGTCATGCTTCTGGAACTCTTAAGGATAACTTAATTGAGATTCAGATGATATGTGGTCCTTTAGGAAAACAGGTCCTAACAAAGGAGAAATCTAAAATCTAGGCATGATTCCAATAAAAATTAAGATTTCTTTGGAAATTTAAAAACCAAATAACAAAGATTTCAGGACTAATCTAAACATCAAAGGTAACTGATACCAACCAAACTAAGAAAATTTCCATTAAATGAAAATTTCAGAACACCCCTGGCACATTTATACTAAATTTGTATTCTCATCTATAAGGAGCGTTAGTGAGTGTGCAGTGGTTTGAACCCACCAACAACTCTACAGGAGAGAGGTGTGGCTTCAGATTACAGATTCTTCAAAACCAAACCTACTGCCATGGACTCACTAGTGACCCTACAGAGCAGAGCAGAACCACTGCCTCTGTGGATTTCCAGACTCTGAATGGTTTTGGGAGCAGGCAGTCTCATCTCTCTCCAGAGGCACATCTAGCTAGAAGGTTCAAAAGGCCAATTTAGGGGACAGTAGTTTAATGTGTAACCCATACCACCACTAGGGATTACAGATTACTGTCCTACTCTGTTCTACAGGATCAGTATGAATCACAACTTTACTTGCTGGCAATGGGTTTGGTTTGGCAGATAATTCTCCTTTCCAAATACACCTCCCCAGACCAAACCTTTCTAACTCCTAGTGACCCAATACGGTCAGATGTGTCCCTGTGGGTTTCTAAGACTGTATGTTCTTTATAAGAGTAGAGAGCCTCGTTTTTCTCCCACAGAATGGCTGGTCGTTCCAAACTGCTGATCCTGCAGCCCAGCACATACCCACTATGTCCCCAGGGCTACAAACATACTCACCAAGTCTAAAACTAAGGAGAATTCTGGTGTGCTTCTTGTTTTCAATGGAAGAGCAGGTTTCCGATTCAGTTGTTCTTCTGTTAGTGGTGGAACATGCTTGATGAAATAATATCTATAAATCAAATTTTTAAAAAATTAATGTCTAGTTTTGTAAGCATAAAACAGATTACTAAGTTAAGTCTAGCTCTAAGTCTATTAAAAGAGTTCACATTTAACTCATAAATCAAATGTCTAAAATATCTAAATAAAAGTGGAAATGTACAAATTAGTTAACTCAGTAATTCAGTAAAAGCATTAATTTCCACAGGTCCCATGCTCATCCTAAACTAGAATTCAGCCTCCCCTCTACACATGCACTTTTTCTGCTCCAAGAAAAAGAAATGAAAAAGAAAAAAGAAAGACAATCCAAACTCACGGATCAAATACTTCCCAGTCTTCTTCATAGGTGGCCTCTGCATGGGCTGATGAATAACCACTCTCTGGAGTTACTGGTGCTGATTTTTAAGAGAAAAAAATGTGAGTTTTACATAATATTTCTAAAAAGTATATACGGGGGCACCCCCTCCCCCACAAACCAGAAATTTTCCCCCTCAAAGTATATATTTAATTTCCCCCCATAAAACAACCTCATTACCTTCAAAGTACCCTCCATTACACTTAATACATTAGTTAAATCTGCAATTCCATTCTTGAAAACATTTTTCAAATTCATCTATTTGTATGGCTGACAGCACCTCCCCTCCATTTTTAATTCCCCTCTTCTACATTGTCAAATCAATATCCTTTTGGAGTGAGGTCAGGTGAGTAAGGCGCATAAGGCAAGACAGGGATGCTGTTTTTATTGCCAAAAACTGGTGCACTGATATGGCTGCATGAGCAGGTGCATTGTCGTGGTGGAAAAACCAGTCCCCTGTCTACCACAAATCAGGCCTTTTTTGGTTACAAAGTTATGCAACCTTTTTGGAATCTCTAAATAGAAACTTGATCAACAGTCTGCCCTGGTGGAACCAACCTCAAATGCACTATCCCCCTCACATTGGCAGAGCCTTTTCCGTTTTGGCGGGGGAATATTCACACCCGCCTCCCGTAGATTTATAATGAAAGATATTCCTGAACTCCTGTGTAATTTAGGTTAAAGGTAAGATGTAAATAAATTGCAAAGTGCTTACAAGTAAATTTTTTAACGTATAGCTTTAGTTCCAGATCCAAATGAAAAAATTATCTTCAAAGACAAAATGATGAGGTAGATCATGGCAGCAGAATTTAAAATTCCTGTCAGCTAAGAGAAAATGTACTACTTATGCCTAGGAAAATATACTCCACAAAAAAATCTAATTCTATCTGGATTGTATTCTATTTAACAACCATAAACATTTCATGGGCTCTCATAGCGACTCTCTTCAGAAAGGGCCTCAGACACTTCATCAGTAAATGGATGCAAACATACCCACAAGTAGTTTTTAATAACCTGGGATCTCCACAAATTCCAAGAAAACTTATGGGTAAAAGTTATATACAGTGAACCCTCGTTTATCGCGGTTAATCGGTTCTAGACCCTACCGTGATAAATGAAATTCCGCGAAGTAGGATTCCTTATTTGTAAATCAAATATTTTTTCGTGGTTAGAGCACAGAGACATCAAAAAACACCCTTTAGTCACCATTACACTCGTATTACCCAATTTATTAAACGAAAAAGGGAAAATGCAGTAAAACATTTTGGACGTTACAATTATCATTTATTATTTATTATATTATGAAGTACAACGGATGGAGCGAACGGAAGACTCATTCAAGTCGAAATGGCGTGCAACCTCCACGCTTTTCTTGCCATCTTTGATCATATCCAAAAGTTTTACCTTTTCCTGGATGGTGAGCATCTTCCTCTGGCGCTTATTTTTATTGTCAGAAGGCTTAGAAGAAGCAGCTCGTTTAGGAGCCATCATGGGGCTTAGATAAAATTTCTTAAAAATCACAAACAATTACAGTACACTGTACAAAAGCAAAAACGCATCTGATACGTAGCTCCGATACGTAGCGATGCAGACAGAAACGTGTACAGTATGAGCCAATCAGTGGCAGTAATGACAGAGCATGCGCTGTTACGCAAAAACCGCGATAGAGTGAAGCTGCGGAAGTCGAAGCGCGAAGTGGCGAGGGTTCACTGTATACATTATCTTATGTCCTTCTGAAGTCAGAAAGTGCTCCCCCCTTCATCGAAATGTAGTTACTACTTTTTAAGATTTATCACTTTATTTCTGATTTATAATCAATTAAAAAACAATCAAGAAACAATGCTATATTCCATCCCCAAGTGTATTCTAAGTTTGAGTTCAAAAACATCAATTGTTAGAACTTCAGGAATTATTTGAGGGATTTTATAAGATAACTCTAACTTAAACTGGAGGAAAAGTACAGATAATCTGGAAATGAAATAGGTAATTGCTCAAAGACAAAGTTTAAGATGGAATCTAATAAAAATTTGCCGTTTGAGAACGATGAGGGCAACAAATGTACATATGTGCTTGACACAATGGATGTAGGTATGGATTGTGATAAGAACTGTACAAGCTCCCAATAAAATAATTTTTTTTAATTGCCATAATTTTCTATAGCAAAAACTAATCCTTTTTGCTTTTGTCATATATAAGGTTTTGACTCATTAAGACAGAGTACATCTGATGTTTATATTCAATGAATAACACTTGATGTGAAGCACAATTTTTGTTATTTATGATAGACTTTATGCTAATAAATGAAGCACTGACACAAGATAATGAAAAACATATCTTCTATTCACTTACTTTTTGATTTTCTAGTAACTTCAGAAAAAGATGTACATTTACTGAGTGCCAATACGCTAAGTATATTTCATACTTAATCTCACTTAGCCTTTACAGCCCTTATACTGTTTCTATAACTAATATATTATGTAATTGTCATGTATTTTAAATTAATTATTCGTGTAACTAGGAGCCCCCTTGGTGGCACAAACAGGAAATTTCCTTGGATGCTTATAATTGGTGGTTTGAATGCACTAGAGGCTCCGTGGAAGAAAGGCCTCCCAATGTTGTACTTCTGAAAAATCAGCAATTGAAAATCCTACAGAGCACAGCTCTATTCTGACACATAAGGGGTTTCTAAGTCAAATTAACCCAATGGCAACTGGTTTAAATCTTTAATCAATTTGTTTGTATCAATTTAGAAATAAGAGACCTGAAATGTTAAAGAATTGGTTATAAGGAGCAAATCCAAAAAAAAGATCAAATCTTAACTTTGAAGGGAGAAGAAGGCCATCCTGTTTTATATCTGCTTAAAAGTATGCCCTAAAATCCACAAACACAATCTCATCTTCTTATCTAGCACAATCCTTAGAGGAAAGACATTCCTGATTTCCTGATTTCCACATTCCTTGATCACAGGGTCCCAGCAGTTATGCTAGGCTAGTGGAGGGAGAGATCCAGGACAGGTGCTCCTTTGTAGAGGATGGCATCTACACAGCAAGTACACAAAGATGAAGGTGGGAGAATGTTTCTATGTAGGGACCGCATACCTAACGGACTAAAACTAGTAAAATTATAATAAATTAAAATTTTTATTTTTACTTAAAAAGCCAATTTCAAAGTGGTTCTAGTTTTCACTGAAAATTTGTTTTCTTCTCCCATCCCCTCATTAAAGAAAAATGAAGGTATTTAAATCGCCTAAATAAGAAAAAAATATGAAGACTTTAATTTTTTTTAACATTTTATTAGGGGCTCATACAACTGTTATCCCAATCCATAGACACATCAATTGTGTAAAGCGCATTTGTACATCGTTTCTCAAAACATTTTCTCTCCATTTAAACCCCCGACATTAGGTCCTCATTTTTCCCTCTCCCTCCCCGCTCCCCCCTCCCGCATGAGCCCTTGATAGTTTATAAATGGGTATTTTGTCATATCTTGGAAAAGACTTTAATTTTATAAACTACTTACAAAGATGAATAAAACAAAGACTTTTCTTTACCTGTAAGAGGTGGGATATCCCGATTAACGGTTTCTTCAGCTTCTTCTAAACCATTATTTATCGACGATCTCACTTGAACTGCTTGAGTTGAGTAAGCTGCTCCATTAGTTGAAGTAGTCGTACTGGTAGTGATCTCATCCACCTGTTCCATATCAAGCTGTTTCACTATCTCTTCAGCTTCCACAGCCTGTCCTGGGGAATCTGATCCTGCTGTTCCTGAAAATAATGGTTCAGTACATTCACAGTCATTATTTAAAAAGTAATACAATGGAAAATTCGGATAGTATAGCTAGGAAAAAGGTTTTTCTTAGGAGCTTCAAATACTTTAAAAGTCTCCATTTATACTTAAGTAACAGCCACAGTTTGAACTTTTCATCCTTACGTTCAAGCATCTCCATTGTTATGTGGTGTTGAGTTCATAGGGCTTTCTAAGCTGTAATCTTTTGGGGAGCAGATTGTCAGGTCTTTCACCCACGGTGCCATGGGTAGGTTTCAACTGTTTGTTTGTAACCACTGCCACTGCTCGTTAAAGATCTCTATATTAACTGATAATGGGCAGCATTTAGTAGGGACCTATTATGTGCTAAGCATGGAGTACTGGTGGTCCAATAAAAAAGCTAAGTTTATTTCCTCATTATAGTGAGTTATCACATTACCTTGCTGCCCCTGCTAGCATTTATGCCACTCTGGAATAATATCAAGTCTTTGACTGCTTTCTGGATTCTTCCATTATTTTAAACAACAAAAGTAAGAACAAAGCCAACCTCCAATACTCTCAACTTCCTAACAGCCTATTCTTCCTTCCTTCATTGCTTTAAAATTAACCACTTTCCTAAAAAACATTTCTTTCTGATATTCTTCCCTCAAGGCTCTTTATCCTCCCACTCTCTATGTACTAATTAAATCAGAATTCATTTATCTCCATTGTTGGTCCCATATTTGGTTTTCCACAATGATGAAAAAATGTCTGCTCCTTTGAGATCAATGTCACTTGGCTACATAATTCTTCACTTAACTACACTCTCATCCTCTCAGAGCGATCTCACACCTTGTTCCTAGTTAACCACTCTACGTAATGTCTAATTCTTATCTCAGGTGAAGTCAATGACGCATCCAAACCTAATCCTTGACGTCTGGCCCTCTTCAGCTCTTATCATATCTCTTCAGCAGTTATCACAATGGTTAGATCCGGACGTTAACAGAGAAATAACATGCCTCTGAAACATAGTACTCCAATATGCTAATCCCTTACCACAGCGTCCTCTTATATAATTTCAATTATTTATCTCATATCACATATTTAATAAAGACAAGTCCTTTTTTCCAAGCAAATCCCTCAACAGCACCTTCCTGAATCTCCCCTAGTTGAGACATCCTGGTGTTGAACCACTCTCACGGCGGCAGATTCCAATGTCATCTGTCACTGAAACCCTCTCCGTCTTTTAGCAAATTAACAAAATAGCCCATAAAATAAAGATTATTACCTACGAAAAATTAGCTCTTTTAAGAAATCATCAATGAGGCCAAATGGTCAAAAATTACTTTAAAGACAAAAAGGTAAAGGGCCAGACGCGGCAATACTGGAAATGGTACAACCAGATAGAATGAATGAGAATGATGGCACATTGTGCAAAATGTAGCCAGTATCACTGAATCGTGTGTAGACATTAAATGGGAACCTACTTTACATAAAATTTCACCTTAAACATTAACCTAACCAACTAGTTTCTTGGGCTTTAGTCCCAAGCCACTGAAGCAATGACTATTCCAATTAAAAAATAATCTAATCGTAGCCAGGCCCATAGCACTGCTGTTCAGCACATTTTCAGGTGTGTCAGCTTCTTTTTCTTGTTACCCACAGCAACCATTCTACACCTTCAATATTCTCATCAAGTTCACCAGGACATTCTCAGTAAATGATACTATCCCCCTTTTATCAAAGGACAAATATTATATGAGACCACTATAATTAAGGATAAGAACCAAGACAAAGGTTTGCATTGCCAAAGGAGGGCAGGCAAGCATGAGAAGATGAAGCAAAAGGTTAGAAGGTTGACAGGTATTGAAGTGGGTCAAAGGGAGGATGGAGGTCTATAAGATCGAAATTTGGTGGGGGGTTGAGGAGGTTGATGAGTGATTTCAATTGTTCAATGTAGAGTTGATACTCTGAAATGTAACCCACCTACCCACCCCCAGGTCTCACAGACACATACAAAATAGAACAGACATCTATTCTTGCATGCTCCTTTTTAGCTTCTTCTCTGATGTTGGAAGATTGTCTTCTCCCTGTTTCAGTGCCAATTCCCTACCTGTTCTCTTGGCCCTAATCCTGTCTCAAAAAACCACCTCCAGTAGTCATTCCCTTTTTCCTCATCCATTTTCAACTTCCTCCTCCTCTCTATAACACTGCCCACCCCCTTGAAGTTTCTTTCACGGTCAAGTTCCTCACAACAAGTAGCACTCTTCTCACCCAAGGAAGTTATGTTGGACTCTAGTGACTCTTTTGGAACTGTTCGGGCAAAAAAGAAAACACAAACGGCCTTCTAAAATGCCAGGTTTAGTGGTGTATTGTCAGTGTTCATTTCCTTACCTTCTATTTTTATAACTGTTTGACCCTGGTTATTTATATTCTCTTCTTTGGATTCCACTGCACAAAGTCTCTCCTAGTCCCTCATATCTCGTTTGTTAGCTCTTCTTACTTTTTCTAGGCCTGAAATGTGTTCCCTCAAGATTCTGCTGAATTCACTTACTCCACAGTTTCAACTAATACCTCTAAGCTGGTGACACCATAATAAATTGTTTAAATCCAGAATTCTTCTGAGCTCTACATCAAAATAACAAATTGCTACTAGACTTTATTTGGTCATCTTTTGGGATCTCAAAACGTATCATAGCAAGATTAACCCTAAATTGTGATCTCTCCCTCTTAAATGTTCTACCCAGTGTCATCTTCTCTTTCACATCAATCTGTGCCCCCAATTTGTTTATTCTACACCTCTCTATGTCATAATTATATTTTCATCAAGTATCACCGGGACTACTGCAGGTCTAGTCACTGTTCTTTCTGCCTTTAATTTCTACATTTTGGTATTTAGCTCACATACTCCGGTCAAAGAGAGCTTTATAAAACACTACTTTAAAACTTTTCATTTGTTCCCCACTGTCTAAGGGTAAAGTTCAAATGCAATCTGACTTCTTTATCATTTTTCTATACCGTCCTCAAATGCAGACTTCCTCGTGACAGACGAGTGGCAGTTTCTCAAACACACGACTGTTTCCCGGCGCAGAGCTTTTGCCATGCTCCCGGGGTGCCGTTTTCTATCTTACACTTACTTTTGAAGACGTAGCTTTCCTATGTGTTGCTTGTTTCCTGACTGAGTATTTATTTTATATACACCGTTTTAGCTCTTTCTTTTGCCCTTTTGCTTTTGGTATGTTTCTCAGTTTAAGAAACATGGAAGGGACAGGTACACAGAGACAATAGTTCATGCAACAGCTTACTGAGGATGGCGGGATGTTGCGGGGAATTGGGGAGCAATTAATGAATATGGGAGGGGAGGGAGGTGTACTACAACTGATTGTGGTTATGTATATAAAACTCATTTTAAACACAAATGCCCTATGGAAGCATATGATAGGTGAATTATATTGCAACAAAACTATTGGGGGGAAAATAAAAGCAAAACAATCAAAAGAAGTAAACCAATACTAAAGTATAGCTTATTCATGGAAGAAATTTAGCACTTCTGTGAAGTCTTTGGTGAGCCACTACCCCACCCCCACCGCTCAGAAAAAAATGACCAATCCATTTTTTGATATCTCACAGTCTTCTGTTCCTGTATTTTGATGATTGTATAACTTAAAAAAAATAATTTTATTGGGAGCTCTTAAAACAATCCATACATCCATTGTGTTAAGCACATTTGTGCATATGTTG
>NW_022103905.1:2649262-2651637 GCF_000313985.2 Echinops telfairi | reverse complement strand
TCATGATAGTGGCGGGTGGGGGGGGGGGAGATATAGCATTAAAGAACTAGAGGAATGTTGTATGTTTCGTCAATGCTATATTGCACCCTGGCGGGCTCATCCCTTCCGATTGCATATCTTAAAAATATTTTTAGGGGATGGAGGATGGAGTCTGTGTCTGTTCTGTGCTTGAGCCATCTTGTATATCCTGGGCTCCTAGGTGGAAAGTGACTCGTTTTCCATCCAAGACTGATTTTCCACCAGTCCCCCAGAGTGTGCCTCCCCCAAATTCCTGGTGGAATACTTGAAAGTCACTGTGACCCAGCCAGACCTACAGTTCTACCTTCTCTTGGCTCAGCTGAATCTCCAAGAGCCACTTATAGAGCTCATGGCCCCAGAGCCACAGAGTGCTAGGTGCAGCAAATCACCAAGGACGATCAGTTAGTGATTATGGTCCTGTTTCTATGCTACTACTGCAAGAGGAGCCATTACTAGCGACCTCACCTCCACCTCCAACACCTGAACCAGAAGGACAATCTGTCAGAGAACTAGAGAATCATCCTGGGTCAGTTCCAGAGCAGGCCCCCGGGGAATCTAGTGGGGATCATGTTCCTTCAGCACCAATGAAGCAGGAGCTATCACCAGGGACCTCATCCTCAACTGAAGGATAGCCCATTGAAGAGCCTGAGCATTATGTTGGGCCAGCTACAGATGCACCATGTGATTCAAATCTTGCTACTGCAGCAGCACTTACACTGGAGGTAGCCCCAGGTACTCCATCCCTAGCTCTAGCTGGGGCACCAGTGTCTCAGTCACTTGACATATATCTGCCACATCAACTCCTCATCCATATGCAGAAACCAAATGATCCAGTATTAAAACCTTCACCCTGGTAACCCGAGTGGGTATTTTTTTGTTTGTTTGTTTTTAGCATCCTCTCAGCTTAAGTTATACACGTTTATCTTGTAGATTTCTCATTAAAGTTTGCCTGAATAGTTTATAAACCACTGAATTAAATATCAGTAAAAGTATTCAAATAGAAATAAAACAAAAATTTCAGACAACATTAAAAAAAAGGAGTACTGGTTTGGTTTTGTTAATTTTGTTTCTACTATAGTAATCTACATTAAATTTTCCTTCCAGACTGTTTACTTGCTTTTTAAAAATTGTACTATTAGACAGAAACATAATTAAGATGAAAAAAGATTAAAATTTAAATAATTATGCAGAAAGCATTTAGTGACTATCCTCTTTCTACACCCCCAACATTATGTCTAATATAAGGTGACCAGATTTTAACATTGATAAACTCATAACCTGGCGAAATAGCCACATGGCAGCCGAAAACCGTATCCCCTAGCTTGTTGTGCATTCTTTCAAAAACTGGGACTCTTTTAAAACACCGTGGGACACGAGGAAAAATTGTTAAAAATCGGGACTGTCCCGCCAAAAGCAGGACATCTGGTCACCTTAGTCTAATACCATGGTAGATGCAAAAATAAGACAAAGCTTTGCCCTCAAGTAATATAGAGACTAATAAGCATAGTTTTAAAAATTGACTCAGTTTCAGCTTATTTGGAAATATTTAACAAATTCTATTTTCCTGATCTAGCCCATAAAGCTCAGACTTCTTTGCTCTACCACCCCCTTTCAGAAAAAGTTACTCAGAGCCTCCCTGGCAACTAAAAAGCTTTTGCACTACAGCCCATAATCCAAGATAAAGTAGTAGAAGTGGCTGCTTTTCGGCCCCCTGAGTTGTTCCAGAACCCTTATTACCCAGTTTGCAAACACTAACCTAGACTACTGAAAATATACGTAGATTTCTCCTGTGCACACAGTCATCTCAACACGGAAATAATAAAACTTTTATTCCAGACAAAAGTTTATCATCTAGTTTTTCAGACAGGGTTCACTACAATAAAATCAAACATAACCAATGTTTATTTCCATCAATAAAAAGAAATGTCTATTAAGAGTTACTTCCATTGGTGTACAAAACCACAAAACAAATATAAGACACTGACAAGTAGGCGACTAAATTTAAAACTTTTTTAAAAGGTATGAATAAAAAAAAAGGTATGAATATATATATATATATTTAAAGGTATGAATTTTTAACAATCAAATTGTGGTTAATGGCTTATACTCACCATTTTTATTTGCTGGTGAAAAAAAGTTGAAGACAGGAGAAAATATGGTCCCCAACAATGTAGTCCGTGGAGGACTGCCAGTTGCAGGATTATCTTCTAATTTTCCATTTTGTTTTACATGTTGATTTGTCATTTCATAACTACCGGCTTCTAAGAACACAACAGAGGGAAATGTGTTATGATCTAGAAAACACTGGCTTTAAGAAGTGTGTTGTAAATCATTCATTTTCTTTTTTTTTTTTTTTT
>NW_022103905.1:2631905-2647882 GCF_000313985.2 Echinops telfairi | reverse complement strand
CCATGTCCCCCCGGAACTGTCAGTCCCGTTGTTTTCTCCTCCAGATTGTTCATCCAGCCTGTCCTATCCAGACAGGCCTGAAATCATTCATTTTCAAAATAAGACAAGTTGTATCTAATACTATATAGACTATGAGAGTTTCTGAAAGGCTTCAAATCAACAGAATGTAACAGATAAGGAAAATTCCTTGTAAGCAAAGCAAGTAAGTTAATAATCTTTGGAGAAAACTGAAAGATTATTTTTGTTTATTTACATTTCAGATGCTTCCGACTTTGTATAACTTTCCCCCTCATGTATTTCTAATGAACCACAGCAAACCTAGCTCGACTAAATTGGAAGGCATAGCAATTTCAAAAATTGCTTGTAGATGCCGATGCAGTGGTTTCAGAGAAGTTGAAAAGAAAAACCAGTTGTTTTTATGTCTCAATAAATTTTTCATAGAATTCTAGAAAATAAAACCAAGCATTTTGATTAATCGTCCTCTGACTTGCAACCTTTACTTGTTATCTACAATATTCTTTCCTGTTTCTTTTTTCTTATCTTCCTCAACAATCTCCATTTTCTCCAGTAGTCACTTCTAATAAAACAATACATCATTGTAAAAAATGGTGGTCTATCCTGTAAATCTTCACCTAATTCACAATAAAAACTTCATTAAAAAAAAAAAAGAAGACACATCACTGCATTGGAAGTAGGCTTGCATACGTGTGGCCAGGAGAGAATGGCTAATGCTGTTGTTTTTAACACAACATTGCTTGAAAGGCAGCACACTTCACGCTCTGCAGTGTTATTCTTTAGTCCATTCTCTGCTTGTCCTTTTTGTTCACGCTTTTCTTTCTTTCTGACTTCGAGGAGTTACTCAAGTCATATTAACAATGAACTAAAATAAGGTTTATCAGTCACATCACAACTGACACCTGGGGGCTGTTCTGTGCAATACAGGAGATTTAGCAGCATCCCTGACCTCTACCTTGATGCCAGTAGCAAATCCCTCCCCCAATTGGCTGTGACAATCCAGTCTCCAGACACTAGGAAATATCCCCATTCCGAACCAGTAGTATGAGTGATCCAAGCACTTTGAGTTTTTAAATTCCATAATCCAAAAAGAAATTCTTTGACATATTTCAATCAAGTCACAATTAAATGTTTTAAAAAAATGAATTTATTAAACAGACCTACTGCTTCATGTACATTGTCATGCTAAAAATTCAGCATGAAACATCCTTCACACACCTAAATAAACAATATCTAAATATTAACACACCTCCATTTACTTGACTTTTCCGTCTTACTCGAGCTATCTGTTTGTTAGGCTTTTCTCCTGTTCTTGGTGTTGAAGTGATCAAATTATTATCAATATCACGTTCAATTCTACTCCGCTTCGAAGGATTTTCTCTCTCTTCCTTGAGATTAAGAAGAAAAAAGCCCAGTGAGCACATTTTGTCTTATAGATTAATTTTTTATGTATAGGTTACTTTTTTTCCTGTGTGGCTATTTTAAAAAAAATCATTTTATTAGGGGCTCATACAACTCTTATCACAATCCATACATACATCAATTGTGTAAAGCACATTTGTACATTCATTGCCCTCATCATTCTCAAAACATTTGCTCTCCACCCAAGAGGTTACGTTTTTTAATGGTAAGATATATGTAACCACCTTGTTTTTCATAAAGGAGCCCTAGTGGTGTAGTGGGTTACGCAAGGTTAGCAGTTTAAACACACCATCTGCTCCTAGAGAGAAAGATGAGGCTTTCTGCTTCCATAAAGACTTATGGAAACCCAAAAGGCAGTTCTACCCTGTCCTAGAGGGTCACTATGAGTAGGAATTGACTTGATGGTAGTCAATTTGTTTTTCCTATATAGCAGAAACAAATGCCATCAATATCCAACAGTAGCAGAAGACACAGGAAAATTTGACAGTGTTTTGAAAGTATTTACTAATGTAGTCTACAATACACAAATATAATTACAGCATCTCCACAATTCATAGTCTGTCCCCAGGGTCCATTAAATTTCCATGCTATTTAATCCTACAATGTGCTCTAAATTTTAAGCCAATTTCTCATTATTCTTAGAATTGCATTAAAGAACAGAGATTGCCTACATATGCATTCAGGGTAGGAGGGAGAACCCATTTGGAACCTGCTGGCTTCAAATCAACAGAATATTACGTTACCAAAGCAGGCACAAAAAAGAATAAGGGCTGCCATATCCCACTGCCAACTTTGATAAAACACCCCAAAACAAAGCTTTTTATTCATTGCCTTCTATAGGGTAAGGTGACATGACCAATTTATGCTAATCTTGCAGTAATAGTGTTTAAAACAGTATATACCAAGCTATAGCTTGAATTATTCTCCATTTATAAATCTAATTTTCTCCCATTTGAAAATTTTTCAAAGTTCTCTAAAATGTGAGTGATTTTTCTTGTATTGATGTATAGGGCTTACAATTCCTTTAACTGATAATTCCTTGCTGATTTAATTTATGTGTATAACCAAGATTCTTATTCAAAAGGTGTAATTTCTCTGCTCTGCATTCTCTGCTTTTCTCCAACACAACTAATAGATTATTGTGCATTTTGTGAAGGTTGAATACTGCTTTGTTATCTTAGAAGCAACCCCTGGTATTGTAAATGGTCCAAACATCCATTTCCTTATTTGAATCAAAACAAAAAAAGACACACACTACAAATATTACTTAATATGGAATTTTAGTATCTTACTCAGTAGTTTTTCTAATTATAGGTTTTCCAATAAAATATGGCATTTTACCACACAATATAATGCCTAAGTGATCTAATTCAAAATTATTTCAATTTTAATGTTTATTACCTTGTTATTTAAAAATGATGAAGAAGCACACACACCCTTTCCCTTAAGTATAGTTAAGTATAGGTGAAAGGGATTTTGCTTACACTGCAGTCAAGCTGAACGTTTTTCACTTTCCAACAACATATATAATTCAATGTCCATTATTCAGGACCCCCTTAACTATAGAAAAAATCATGTCTGAACCAGTATAACACAGCATGCTATACTGATATTATCCTTCTATTTACCAATGGTATACAAGCTAACTGATACAAAACACCCTGTCACAGAGCAGACTATAAAAACTCGAAATTCACTGCCATTAAGTCAATTCCAACTCATAGTCATCTTATATGACAGGGTAGAACCAGTCCTGTGGGTTTCCCAGGCTATAACTCTATAGGGGAGCAAAAAGCCCTGTCTTTCTCTCGATGAGGGGCTGGTGGTTTTGAACTGCTGACCATGTAGTTATCAGCTCAACACTTAACCACTACACCACCAAGGATCCTTAGAAAAGACTATATACTGCAGTCAGTTAACCAAACAACCAAACTCCCCGCCATCTAGATTTTCTGACTCACAGGGATCTCATGATCCCCTGTGATCTCATGAATTGCCCCTGTAGGCTTCCCTGGTTGTAACTCTTTAGGGGAGTAGAAAACCTCCTCTTTTTCCTGCAGAGAGGCTGGTTGTTTCAAATTGCTGACCCTGAGGTTAGCAGCCCATTGCGTAACCCACTATGCTAAAGAGCCAACAAAAGCTAAAAGCAGTATTTGCAACAAAGCAAGGAGACAAGGCTATTCCCACAAACCCCAAGAAGCAAGTGGATGAGAGCAAACTACCGAGAACTAAAACACTTGAGTGCCATAAACCAGTGCAGAAGAAAAGAGGGAAGCAACTAAGTGCCTGCTGATCAAACTTGCTGCCATCAAGTCAAGTCAATACCGATTCATAGTGACCCTACAGAGCTGGGTAGAACTGCCCCTCTGAGTGTCTGACACTCTATTTCTTTTATAGGAGCAGAAAAATCCTCATCTTTGGAGAACCCCAAATTGCTGACAGGTATACGTATCAGAAATGATGGCAGGCCAATTCAAAAACAGCAGATGAAACACATGTAACAAAGATGCCCATGGTGAGAACTAAAATGACCAAAGCAGTCTAACTCTTGTGAACTCCTGGAATTCACCAACCAACTAATGGTGAAACTGGGAGTCTGAACAAAAATGGGTATGCTTTATATAGAGTGGCTGTCTCTTAACCTGAACATATTATGATACATATGGAAACTAGCTGACCGAGGGACACTTCCCTTCCCTTCCCTAATGTAAAACAAAAGGAATGTAAATTTGCTCTTTCAACATGGGCAGATAAATGGGAACCAGGTAAGGTTGCCCAACCCCATTAGGTGAACCTGCTGCTATCAGGTAATTGCAACTCATTAGGAACCTCAGTGTCAGAGAAGAACTGTGCTCCATAGGTTGAGTCCACACAGGTCACTAATTTGAAACATTACAGAACAGAAGAGTACCGGTGCAGACAAATTCTTTGTAAAATTATCCCTTTGTGGAATGTAGACTGGGACGACTTATGGCAAGTAAGCACATGAAAAAAAGATTCTCATTTGGAAACTGACTGTGGTAGCAATTGTACAATACTGCTTGACGTGACTGAACTATGGAATGATTTATGTATTAACTCCCAGTTAATAATAAATTTTTTGAAAGATTCCAATTATACACGATTAGGGAACAGCACATTAAAACAACAGTAAAATACCATTAAAACCCACTGCCATCCATTGATTCTAACCCACAGCCACTCTATAGGGCAGAGTAGAAATGCCCTATACAGTATTGTAAATATTTATGGATGAAGACTGTCCTTATTTTTCTCCCACAGAGGCTTTTAGGTTGAAACTGCAAACCTTTTCATTAGCAGTGCAGTGCTTAATCAATGGGCTCTTTGAACATTTCTCAGAATGGTTAAAACCAAAACTCTGATAACACCAAATGCTGGTGAGGACACAGGGCAATAAGTAAGAACTCTCATCCACTGCTAGCAGGATGCACATAGTAAAGCCACTTTGTAACAGCTTCTTACAATGCTACACATAGGCTTACCACACAACCACCCTGCAATTGCACTCCCAGGTATTTCTCCAAATGTGTGGAAAATGTGAAGTTCCTCAAAATCTGCATATAAATGTTTACAGCAACTTTACTCATAATTGTAAAGAATGTGGAAGCAATAATGATGCCCTTTATGAGATAAATGGATAAACAGTGGTACATCTATATAATGAAATATTATTCAGTGATTATAAAAAAAAGAAAAGAGCTATCAAGCCACAAAAGGCATGGAGGAACCTAAGTGCATACTGCTTCAGGAAAGAGGGCAATCTGAAACCCTTACCGAGGCTGTGCAAGCAAAGTACATATTTTATAAAAAGCAAAGCCACAGATACAATAAAAGGGGACTCTGTGAAGGGAATGAAGATAAAGCACAGGATGTTTCTTAAAAAGATTGAGAAACTGTTCAGTATGATACTGAAATGGTAGAAACATGACATTAAGTATTCATCAAAACTCACAACTATATAAGAAATAAACCCTTACGCACACTGTATACTTAGTAACTATTAAGAAGTAACAATATATCAACATTGGGTCACTATAACAATGTACCACCGTACTATAAGATGGTAGCAAACTCTGTCTTACTCAAGTTCAGAGGGATAACAAAAAAACTTTACATAGGTCACTAAAGTTGGGTAGAATACAACTTTATTTCTGGCTCTTATTATTCAATTAAAAAAAGTCTTTACTTTCTTTTTGATGAAGTAATAAAGTAATACATTTTCATGATATTAACAGGAAACAAACTTTTAAAAATCTCTTTTTGACAAACTTTTTTTTTAATAAAAGAAAATGAAGAGGAACTTCAGATTTTGCAAGTCATACTTTGAAACAAGTACAAAAACACCAATGCATCTAGTAACATCTGATTTCTCATCTTTACATGATTCAAAAGAGCAACCTAAGCTTCCCTTCGAAGGATGTAAGTATAAGGTCAAACCATTACCTTAGGTGTGCTTCCTTTAATGAATTTTTTAATCGAAGACAACAAGCCAGTTTCATTCTTCGGTGGTTTTTCTCCTCCTGAAGGCAGGCTATCATCAACTTCTGAATATTTCCTCTTTGCTCTGGCAGTACGTTGTGTTTGGATTGGATTTGATTGCTGAGAAGCTTTCCTTGTTCTCAGTCTCATCTTTTATGGGTACCACATGTAAATCTATAAAAATATATATATATATTTATTAAAATTAAGCCTAGTAGTACACTCATATTATAGGAGCATGGAGAATACAAGTAGTTGACAGTTGGGTGCTAACCCAAAGGTTGGTAGTTTGAATCCACCTATTAGCTCTGTGGCACAAAGGCCTGGTGAGCTGCTTTGGTGAAGATTCCAGCTAAGAAAACCCTACGGTGCAGTTCTACTCTGTAATAACAAATGTGGGGTTCGCCGTACGTCAGAAGCCAACTCAATGGAGGCAACATAACACTCATCTTACAGAAAACCAACCCAAATCAATTCTGACACATAGCAACCCTACAGGGCAGCGCAGAACTTCCTCTGTGGGTTTCCAAGGCTCTCACTCTTTATGGGAGTAGAAAGCTCCCACCTTTCTCCCACAGAAAGGTTGGTGGCTTCGAACTGTTCGTCTTGTTTGTTAGCAGCCTGATGCATAACCACCACACCACCAGAAGTGGCAAAAAATATTCACAATCTGGAAAAACACGCTAGCGTGTACAATAAAAACATAATGGTTACAAAGAAAGAAGTTTCTAGGGGACTGAAATAAATTAACATCATCAGAAGGCACTTTTACTGTACTTCATATATATATATAATTCCAAGTAACCTTCTCATCAACATCTAAAACATATCTTATGATTTAAGTAGATAAGATATACAGCATAAATGTTTTCTACAGTACAGTGGGAGCTTTTTAAAAATTCATGGATAAATGGAATTGAAAGATAATGAAACTTTCCATTAACTTTTTAAAGCCCCCCCCCTTGTAGGCTGCCTCTATCTATGTTGACATTATAAATCATTTTCAAGTACTTATTGAACAAGTAACCAAATTACAGACAATGGCTACAAAGACATTGAAAATACAATAGTAAACATGACAGGGATGATTTTGCCCTTTAAGAATGACTTTCATGTGCACAAATTCTTCTGAATTCACAATATAATTATGTAGCAAGAGTGACTAGATCGCTTAGTGCATCGGTTCTCAACCTGTGCATCGCATCTCCTTTTGGGGTGGGGTGGGGTGTGGAACAACCCCTTTCACAGGTGTCACCTGATTCATAACAGTAGCAAAATTACAGTTTCGAAGTAGTAACAAAAATAATTTTACGGTTGGGGGTCACCACAATATGAGGAACCGTATTAAAGGGTCACAGCATTAAAAAGGTTGAGAACCACTGGCTTAGTGGGATGCTAACCTCATAATACATAATGATACTTTACAATGAAATTCACATCAGAGAAAAAGAGGTCTTCTTAAACCGTCTCATTTTATAGATGAGAAAATTAATGGCTGGCAAAATTGCCCGAACATTTAGAAATAGTTAAGGAAATACCTTGACTTAGAACCTGTTAGGGGGCTGGCCCCAATCCCAACAACTAAGTGGACACCTGCCCCTCCTCCCAGAAGAATTTATTTCAAAGGACGGCAGGCATTGAATCTGCAGCTCCGGGAGAGGGACATATCTGATCGGAGTACATGGTACATAGGTGCAGATAAAGGGGGAGGAGGAGAGAGTGGAGCACATCCTGACCCACCAGGCCATGAGGACAATGTTCCCAATTAGAGCAGCCAGTCCACAGAAAGGACCACATGGCTGACCCCACTATGAGACACGACGCCCCTCACTGACCCATAGCCCTACAGGGGACAACACCAGAGACAACACCAGCGCACCCGATCTGATCCCACTACGAGGCAAAACACTAAGGGGGTGCAACAAACAGCAAGGGAGTAGAGCAGTGAGGTCTCCAGGGAATCCTGAAGGTGGACTTTGGGATCAGGGCGTGGTGCCCCAACAGACTGGACTGGAAAACACTCCTAAAGGCCAACAAACAATCCTTTGAACTAACTACAAGCTTTTCTTTCATGTTGTGTTTTGTTTTTTGTCATTGGTTTGTTGTTGTTGATGTTTTGTTGTATATTGTTGCTTAGTTTTGCTCTCTTTTTTGTGTGCATTTTATTATCTCTGCAGGTCTGTCTAAATAAGATAGGCTGGATGAACAATCTGGAGGAGAAAACAACAGGACCAACAGTTCTGGGGGGACATGGGAGAGGGGGAGGTGGGGGGAAAGCTAGTGGTGTTAACAAACCCAGGGACAAGGGAACAACAAGTGATCCCAATTGGTAGTGAGGAGGGTGTGGGAGGCCTGGTAGGGCATGATCAAGGGGAATGTAACAAAGAGGAATTGCTGAAACCCTGGTGGGGACTGAGCATGATAGTGGGACAGAAGGAAAGTCAAAGGAAATAGAGGAAAGAGCTGGGAGGCAAAGGGCATTTATAGAGGTCTAGATAAAGACATGTACATATGCAAATATATTTATATATGAGGATGGGGAAATAGATCTATGTGCATAGATTTATAGGTTTAGTATTAAGATAGCAGAAGGACATTGGGCCTCCACTCAAGTACTCCCTCAACGCAAGAATACTTTCTTCTATTAAATTGGCATTCTATGATGCTCACCTTCCCGACACAACCGCTGAAGACAAAGCAGGTGAATAAGCAAATGTGGTGAAGAAAGCTGATGGTGCCAGGCTACCAAAAGATATAGCATCTGGGGTCTTAAAGGCTTGTAGGGAAACAAGCAGCCATCTAGCTCAGAAGCAACAAAGCCCACATGGAAGAAGCACACCAGCCTGTGCAATCACAAGGTGTCAAAGGGATCAGGTATCAGGCATCATCAGAACAAAAAAATCTAACCATATAATGAGGGGGAAGTGTGGAATGGAGACCCAAAGCCCATTTATAGGCCACTGGACACCCCCTTACAGGAGGGTTTCGGGGAGGAGATGAGCCAGTCAGGGTGCGATGTAGCAACAATGAAACATACAACTTTCCTCTCGTTCCTAAATGCTTCCTCCCGGCCCCGCCCTCCCACTATCATGATTCTAATTCTACATTGCAAGTCTGGCTAGACCAGAGGATGTACACTGGTACAGATAGGAACTGTAAACATGGAATCCAGGGCAGATGGACCAGTGGTGTGAGTGGTGATACTGGGAGGGTAGAGGGAAGGTTGGTTGGAAAGGGGGAACTGATTACAAGGATCTACATGTGACTTCCTTCCTGGGGGACAGACAATAGAAAAGTGGGTGAAGGAAGACATCGACAGGGCAAGACATGACAAAATAATTTATAAATTATCAAGGGTTCATGAGGGAAGGGGGAGCGGGGAGGGAGGGGAAAAATGAGGAGCTGATGCCAGGGGCTTAAAGTGGAGAGCAAATGTTTTGAGAATGATGAGGGCAATGAATGTACAAATGTGCTTTACACAAATGATGTGTGTATGGATTGTGATTAAGAGTTGTATGAGCCACTAATAAAACTATTGGGAAAAAAAGAACCTGTTAAACAAAACAAAGACCATTAAACTGGGTCAAGAGATATGAATACTGCATCACTCATAGCTAAGTTATAATCACCTGTAGTGGGTTAAGTGTTGAGCTGCTAACTACAAGACTGGCAGTTCAAACTCACCAGTAGCTCCAAGGAAGAGTTTTTTTTATATCATTTTATTGGGGGCTCATACAACTCTTATTACAATCCATACATATATCAATTGTGTAAAGCACATTTGTATATTCATTACCCTCATCATTCTCAAAACATTTGCTCACCACCTAAGCCCCTGGCATCAGCTCCTTATTTTCCCCCTCCCTCATGAACCCCGAAGAAGATATTTAAGGAGTCATTCTACACTGTCCCACAGGGTTGCTGTGAGTTGGAATAAACTCAATGGCAAGGGTTTGGTTTTATAGAGAAAATATTTACCTAAGCTTGAGGCTCAAAATATATAAGGTATTAGAAAAGGTTATACAATACAAAGGATGAAAAAGATACAGTGAGTGGATTTGGAGACCAATCTAATCGTAAGTACCAATAGGTGTAGAAACTCCTGTTTTCAAGTTCCAATTACCAAATCCCAGAAGTGGTGTTTTTATTAATTCAACATAAAAGTCATGCACACACAAAAGTTAGAAACCCATACGCATAGAGTGGCCACTCCGCCAGGAGGTTCCAAAACGTCTTTCCAAATAACTATTATTTTCATAACCAATGGGTGCCCCACCACCTCCCACCAATAAATATTACCTTTTCCCATACGGGGCAATAAACTGCTTATATACCACCTTTCTAGTAATGATTTTGTGATTACAACAAAATAATTGGATAGGAGTATGGAAATAAGGTGCCTGTGATCAACCAAGAGGTTTGGACAATTATACCAAACAAACTCACAACTTTTGGTCAATTCAGATTCATGGTGACTCTAAATTTCAAGGTAGAACTGCCCCTGTGGGTTTCCAAGTCTGTAACTCTTTATAGGAGTAGAAAGCTCCATCTTTCTTCCAAGGAGCAGCCAGTGGTTTTGAACTGCTGACCTCAAGGTTAGCAGCTCAACTGATGACCACCATATACCACCAGGGCCCTCTATAATGAAATTAGGGTGCATAAATAAACCCCCATGGGGCTGGGACAACCCAAACAATGTGTATGGAACTTTTAACAAGAGGACCTCACTACCACCCTGAAAGAGCCAGGAGTGGAATGTGTCTTTTGGCCTCTTAGAAGCTCTCAAAAGCTCCAAACTTACTGCCATCGTATTGATTCCATTCCATAGAGACCCTGTAGAACAGGGTAAAACTGTCCTTATGAGTTTCTGAGACTGGGACTCTTTAGAAAGCCCTTTCTCCCACACAGCACTTGGTGCTGGTTAGCACTGGCTAGCAACACAACTCTTTACCACTACGCCACCAGAGCGCCTTACCTAGAAGCAACAAACTAGTAAACACTGACAATAGCTCAAGATAGTAAGAAGTGGCAGCAGAGGAACAGTGGCTTCAGAACCAGAACACCGGGACAGGATGTCACAGCGGGCTTCCAAGACTATGGGCAAGGTGGCAAGGGCTGAGCACCTGTTGGTAGAGCTAAAAAATTATCTATCAAGACTGGCCTGAAATATTCTAAATTGATTGTGGTAAAGATTGTACAATTGTATGTTATGTTGTTGAAGTGCTAATAAAACTTTTAAAAATTTATAAATTATCAAGGGCTCATGAGGGAGGGGGGAAGGGAAGGGAGGGGTAAAAATGAGGACCTGATGCCGGGGGCTTAAGTGGAGAGCAAATGTTTTGAGAATGATGAGGGCAATGAATGTACAAATGTGCTTTAAAAAAAAAAAAAAAAAGACTTGCCAGAGCAGGGCAGGGGGGAGGCTGAGAAGTCAAAGGTCAAATAGAGAGGCCTGCCTGAGAA
The DNA here is from genome assembly GCF_000313985.2 of Echinops telfairi. Lineage (NCBI taxonomy): Eukaryota > Metazoa > Chordata > Mammalia > Afrosoricida > Tenrecidae > Echinops > Echinops telfairi. The sequence goes on along the minus strand of NW_022103905.1, from coordinate 2,636,482 downwards.
GCAGCTTTGGAACAGAGGGGTCTCCTGGGTTGCTCTTTACCCTGAATTGCAACCTGTTACTTCCCTAATAAACCCCTTCATTGTACTACCTGTGAGCTATCTGTGGCCAATTTTCAAACCCTGCAGAGAAGTAGAATGTACTGTGGGAAGGACAGCTGATGTGAGAACTGATAAAAAGGTTAAAGCAAGGGAATCTCTGACCTTCATCTCAAAGGAATCAGCTTTGGGCTAATGCTGGTGATTCAGGCCCCTTTTCCCTCCTGAAGTTACAGAAAGTCATACAATGCACACTCCCATTTTCACATCTCTTAAAGAGTCAATTCACTTCCAAAGAGATTTATCATTAAAAGTATCTATTCAATAACTCTATTGATAGTAAACAAATTTGGACTAATTTCTCTATTTTCTAAAAAAGAGAAGTTGCCAACTAGTAAATATGTAATTTTAATAAACTTTTTATAATTAAAAACTTTTCAAAAATACCTTTGTGAACCTATCTTAAACATAGAATCATGAAATGGAAATGACAACATGTTACTAAAATATATACCATTATTAAAAAGATTTTTTTTAAAAATGAAGATATATAAGGTAGTCCAATCTTTCATGCGTCACTTCATTAAAATTAAGATACCTACTGGGCATGTACTAACAGAATTGAAACAAGATAATCTCTGCTCACAAGATGCAAAAAGTCTAGCAATTAAGTATATATACATCCTTACACTGCATGAGGGTAAATAAAAAAGTATTGCTACAGAATCACAGACACCTTTATCAAACAAAAATATAAGAATGGGAAGCTTCTATTTCTTGATTTATCCTTCAACCCCTATTCCCATCTCTCTTACTCAAAGAATTTCATGTTCTTCGATCTATGTCATATCAAAATGGTAGTTTTAGCAACCTCAAGGAATTAAAATCCTATTCCTTTTTTCTTTGGGTTGGAGAACAAAAAGAATCTGAAGGGGGTAAGATTGAGGCTATAGAGTGGACAGGGTATGGTTTCTCAAAGAAATTCCCCAAGGACAGTCCTTCCCTCCCATCCATGAAGAATGAGCAGGTGCACTGCTAAGTTGGAAATTATTCCCTTTTTCTCACCAATTAAGTTTTCATAAGTCACTGTGTTAATCGTATTCCGCTTAAGAAAATCTATCAAGACAAAATCCCAGAAACAGTTGCCATAATCGTCTGAGCTGACCTCTGTCTTGAATTTAACTGGCCCGGCAGATCCCCTGAGAAGCCACTGTTTTGACTGGGCCTTTTTTTAAGGCACCATAACAAGACTAAGACAAGTATATTAGAAAGAGAACGTGTCTGTAACCACCCACTGATCATAGAGACATGTTTAAACATGTTGCGACTAGAATAAAAATATGTATCCAAACACTGGAATCCTAGAAGCAATACTTTTGGATTTATCCTGGTATAATACTTAAAAATATATATGTACCTAATAATACAATCCTGAGATGCATACAGTCAATTAATAAGGCCCTTCTAGGCCTTAATTCCTCAGTGACGTTATAATTCTGAACTGTATGCCTGTGGCTATGCAGGACATTTAGAGTTCTTAAGGTGGGGTTAAGTCCTGACCTTGGCAGAGGGTGTGAACCATGTCAAACCCTTTGTTTCCTCTTTAAGACTACTATAAGGTGTGGCTTAAGAAACAGAAGTCTAAATACAAGTATGCACATATGTAAATATATATATGATAATGGGGAACTAGATCTATGTGCATATAATAATAGGCTTAGTATTAAGGCAGCAGATGGACATTGGGCCTCCACTCAAGTACTCCCTCAATACAAGAACACTTTGTTCTATTAAACTGGCATTCCATGATGCTCACCTTTCCTAAACGATCACGAAGACAAAGTGGGTGCAAAAGCAAATGTGAAGAAAGCTGATGGTGTGCAGCTACCAAAAGGTATAGCATCTGGGGTCTTAAAGGCTTGAAGGTAAACAAGCGGCCATCTAGCTGAGAAGCAACAAAGCCCACATGGAAGAAGCACACCAGCCTGCGCAATCACGACGTGTTGAAGGGATCAGGTATCAGGCATCAAAGATCAAAAAAATCATATCATTGTGAATTAGGAGGAAGTGCGGAGTGGAGACCCAAAGCCCAACTCTAGGCAACTGGACATCCCCTTACAAAAGGGTTTTGGGGAGGAGATGAGCCAGTCACGGTGCAGTACAACAACGATGAAACATACAACTTTTCTCTAGTTCTTAAATGCTTCCATCCCCCCCAACTATCTTGATCCCAATTCTATCTTACAAATCGGGCTAAACCAGTGGATGTACACTTGGACAGACAGGAACTGCAAACACAGGGAATCAGGGCAGATGAACCCCTAAGCACCACTGTGTAGGGTGTAGGGAAGGTGAGGTAGAAAGGAGGGAACTGATTACAAGGATCTACATATAGCCCCCTCCCTGGGGGACGGACAGCAGAAAAGTGGGTAAAGGGAGATAACAGATAGTGCAAGACATGACAAAATAATAATCATTTATAAATTATAAAGGGTCCATGGGTGGGGTGGGGTGGGGATGAGGAGCTGATACCAAGGGCTCAAGTGGAAAGCAAATGTTTTGAGAATGATGATGGCAACAAATGTGCTTGACACAATGAATGTATGTATGGACTGAAATAAGAGTTACATGAGCCCACAATAAAATTATTAAAAACAAAAAAAGAAATATCTTCATTTTTCCTTGGGTGCATGGTCAGCTAAGACAAAAACTACACTCCCATTAAAGCCACTCTTTGGTGTATAAGAGCCTCTGGGACACAGAAATCCAAGGACCATTGGAATATCATGTCCACGATCCATGCCTAAAGTAGTGGAGGTGGAGCTCACATGCTCCAAGGACTATGGGACCGAGAGAAAGGAGCAGCACTGAGACTATGTGACTGTGAGGTAGAGCTACAAGATGGTTTCCTGGCCCATTGAGGCAAAGACCAAAGAACCACATGGCTGAGAGGCTGAGGACTGGAGATACTTGGCTGCTGCCTGAGGAAAGATGTTGCTGTGGACCACTAACTGTATTTTTACTGTTTGCTGATCCTGCCTGTGGTAACCTATTCAATTTCATCAACATCCCAAATTAAACCCAGTGCCATGGAGTCAATTATGACTCAGCAGACTGCTTCATCTTTCGCCTGCAGAACAGCTGATGGTTTCTAATCACCGACCTTGTGGTTAGCAGCCCAATGCATAACCACTGTGACACCAGGGCTCCAACTTCCTAATAAAATCTCAACTGTGTGATCTGTGAGTTCTGTGTAGCCATTGCAATGAGTTATCAAACACAGCATAGAAGTAGAGGGCTATGGGAGGAATGGTTGGTGTCAGAATAAAGTAAAGAGGAATGGAGGGTGAAGGCATATCTGACCTCTGCCTCCCGGCAATACGGAAACCAGAGAGGTCAGAGATGACATGACCCCCATGTTGTTTACTGTAATTACCAAAAGACATGAAGCAAAAACTATATAACTGAAGCATACACAATTCAACAGGACTATCAACAATAACTGGAGACTTCCAACAACCTTCTGTCAGTAATGACTACAACAGTGGTTCTCAACCTTCCTAATGTCGAGACCCTTTCATACAGTTCCTCGTGTTGTGGTGACCCCCCCAACCATAACATTATTTTCATTGCTACTTCATCACTGTAATTTTGCTACTGTTATGAACTGGGCGACCCCTGTGAAAGGGTCATGATCCACAGGTTAAGAACCCCTGGGCTAGAACTAGACTGAAGATCAACAAGGAAATTAAAAATACTAACTACAAACTGACTAACCCCAACAAACATGCATGAAGCTGTCCACCCAACAACAGAAATACACTCTTCCCAATTATACAAGGGACATTCTCCAGCATAAGACCACACATATAAGGGGATCCCCCCCCAAAAAAACGATGCTCATTTGTTTTCTTGATGTGAGGAGGGTAGTGCATTTGGGGTTTGTTTCACCAGGTCAGACTGTTAATCAAGCTTTCTATTTAGAGGTTCTGAAAAGATTGTAGTGTGTGACAAAGAAGGCCTGATCTGTGGCAGATGGGGGACTGGTTTTGCAACCACTACAATGCACCTGCTCAAGCAACCATCTCAGTGCACCAGTTTTAGGCAAAAACAGCATGCTGGGAGACAGCAGTCAGTGTAAGATATGAAAATAATAATTTATCAAGGGGACACAAAAGGGGGGCAGAAAAGAGAAGCTGCTACTAGGGACTCAATAGAAAGTAAATGTTTAGAAAATAATGGTGGCAACATATGTAAAAATATGCTTGAAAGAAGTGATATATGGATTGTTATGAGCTATAAGTGTCGTCCCCCCAAAATAACATACATCTATTGGCATGATCCCACCTAATCACTGCGTAGGGGTCATAAAAGTCAAAGCTATATGGGCCAAACTAAGAAATTCATTGTACCACAAGACTTAATTATTTAAAAAAAGAGAATGCATAACAAAAATATAATTTGAAAAAGTGCATGTATACAAGGGAGCTTTAAAAACTTCATTGAAAAATGAAAAGATAAACACAGTTTGAGGTTTTTTT
>NW_022103905.1:2628272-2629841 GCF_000313985.2 Echinops telfairi | reverse complement strand
AACCTTTTGAAACCTCCTCATATACACATTAAGTATACAGATGGTTGCTGCTATTCTGAGATTGTAGTGAGATATATCTAATTAGTATTTAGATTTCTAATTCAATTTTGTACTTCTTACAAATTAGGCCACAATACGGAACAAAAAACCACAGAAGTTAAGATACCACCACTAGTTGAATGGACTCAGACTTGTGACAATCCCATGTGTCACAGTAGAACTGTGCTCCATCAAGTTTCCTAGGGCTGAAGAAAGATCACCAGACCTTTCTTCCAAGGTTCCGCTGGGCAGATGCAATATTTAACTTTTTGGACAGCAGTCAAGCATGTTAACTGTGCTACCCAATGACTTTCAAATATGACTACAGGGAAGCGAAGAGGTCAAAAATGGCAAAACTACCATTCGGGACTCTGGAAATCAATCAAAGGGATGATGAAAAGGCTTATAAAACTCTTATACTTTGGGTAAGAACATTAGGATTTTGTGCCATCCTTGCTTGGAGCTGCTGTTCTCACAGTTGAGATGACTGGCAGCTTGAAGGTCATCGCTGAAGGAGACTCCATGATCTCGAGAGGTTGAGCAATGTGTGCCCACACACAGGAGTGTTGTTAATGAATGTAATGATCTCTGTGGTGGGTGAGCTGGAAGAGTCAACATCTCTACCAGCCTAAAGTTGCAGCGGTTGTTAAGATAAACACATTCCTGGTTAAGGCAGCACACATACACAACAGAGACTAGAGTGGGCCAAGCTGTCCATCCACACATTTTTGGACAATACTGTCCATGGAAAATAAGAAAAGATAATAGAAAATGTCCATGAACTATTGAAAGCCCCCTTACGGACACATCTGTCCAATCATTGGCTGACTACTAAGCTATACATAGACACATAGAAGTGACTTCTAGTAAATCAGGTTTTAAAATAAGAATTAAAAACAAACAAATGTGGCTGCCTAGGGGTGTTTGTGTAATATATTAATTAAATAAAGAAACAATAACGGAGGGGAGAGGGAATCTGAATCCAGACTGGCTACAATGTCATATCTAAAAGGGCCAGTTTTCAGTAAGAATTATGAGACATACAAGCAAACAAGGAAGTATCTGAACTCAAGGAGGAAATGCACTGATTATCCTGCGCTAAGATTATAACAATCCAACGAATGGTACCTGTATCTTTTTAGTTTTTATCCCCAAGCCCACTATCATTATGTTGATTCTAACTCATAGTGATACTATATAGGGTTTCTGAAACAAAACTTTTTTGGAAACAGACAGCCTCATCTTTCACTTGGGAAGCAGCCTAAGAAGGACTTGAACCACCAACCATGAGGTTAGCAGACCAATATTTAACCCACAGCACCACATACTAGAAAAATTTAAATATTTCAAATTCTGAAAATGTCTGCATTTCAAATGGACATAGCAAGTTTTTTTTTTTAAAAATCTATTGGGGCCTCGTACTATTATCACAAGCCATACATACATTCATTGTGTCAAGCACATTAGTATATTTGTTGCCATCATCATTCTCAAAGCATTTGCTTTCTACTCTAGCCCTTGGTATCAGCT
>NW_022103905.1:2621903-2627628 GCF_000313985.2 Echinops telfairi | reverse complement strand
TTCAAGCCTTTAAGACCCCAGACGCTATCTCTTGATAGCGGGCACCATCACCTTTCTTCACCACATTTGCTTATGCACCTGCTTTGTCTTCAGTAACCATGTTGGAAAGGTCAGCACACAATGATATGATTTTTTTGTTCTTTGATGCCTGATAACCTGATCCCTTCAACACCTCGTGCATATCAAGTTTTTTAAGAACACAGAGAAAAGTGAATTGTTTGAAGACAACTCTTCAAACTAGAGATGATTGAAATGTGAATAAATATAAATCTGCTCTTTAAATAAGTATAAACATTTTAATTAATAGTTAGAATTAGAGTATATGCAGAATGGGATTTCTCTCTCCTCGCCCCCTTTGTACTATGAAAAACTTAACGGTGTTTTTTATGTTGCTTTTCCCCCCATTTTATTGGGGGCTCTTCCAACTCTTGTTACAAACCATACAACCTGTGTTCTTTTAAAAATCTTAGTATATACTTTTTAATGGTCATGCAATATTCCATCTTATAAAAAATGGTCTTTATTTGATCATTAACATGTTGGAAATTTAAATATGCATAATTAAATTTTTCATCATCTCAAATAGAATTTCCAACCACATTTCTGATTCTTAAGATCATGGGTAAAAAACTTGGTTCTTGATTCCTGAGAATTCTGTTGTGTGCAGTTTGTTAACTCTCACAGTGATCCTATTTGATAGAGTAGAACCACCTCATACAGTTACACAATATATCTTCCTGGGAGCAGATTATCAAGTCTTTCCTCCTGTAGAGCTGCTTGTGAAATGGAAAACATAGACCTTCCGGTTAGTGGCAGAGCACTTAACCACTATGCCACCTAGGGTTCCTTGGGTTAACTGTTGATGTTCAGTACCATCAAGTCTAGCCCATACCAATCTCTGTACAGAACCATGTAATGAAGCCACTGAAGGCTCTAGATAAGGAAGTTCCGTGGGTTTCCTGGATGATGAAAGATACCCATGCACTTGGGAATGTAGCTTGTCATTTGTAGCACTGTGTTGGGAACCTATGAGTCACCACTTTGTTTTTATCCATTTTGTCCTACAATAGTAGTGTGTCATTTCAGGAAAATTATCAAACCCTAAGGGGTTGAAGGAGCCAGCAGGTCAGGAGTTAAGAGAGCCCAGGGGACTCTAAGCCTGTGGCTTTGTCTACCTATTTGGCAATCTGAAGAATGATGTCCTTTCACTTGTAAAATCTGACCTAGCTCTAGATATTCTACTCTGATATACATGAAGTTGACATTTGGATAGCAACTGGTTTTCAAGTAAGACTTAATTAGTATTTTACTTACTGACTCTTCAGTTTCCAATTTGTTAACTGCCTGCTTATTCTCATTTCTAATGTTTTCCCCCAAGAATCTAAAATGTAAAGTTGAACAATAATTTAGTTTAACCACTCCAAACGAGATTACTCTCAGGTTGCAAACCTGACAAAAGGTAGCTTAGAATCTGTTTGTCAGCTTAGAGGTAGGAAGTTCACTACTTCAAGCCAAACAAACCTAAAGTCCACAAAAACACACCTCACTCACTGCCAGCTAATTGATTCCACCTCACAGAGCCCTCCACAGGATTTGAGGCTTTGTAAACCTTTATGGGGTCACACTACCCCGTGCTGAGTCGCCAACCTTATGGTCAGCAGCCCCACTCCATCAGTGCCAGCAGGGCTCCTTCACCACTTCATAAGGCAGACATTTTAAAAAGTTAAACGCTTTCTAATCAAATTCCTTTATTGAACTACAGTGAATAAAATCTACAAGTATCTACTGCTAATTCTCTTAGGAAAGAATAATTTCTAAGAAGAATTTTAAAACACATTTTCTTTCATAAATTTCAGCAATTTGGTTAAGTATAATTTTCCTTGTTTTAAACCCAAAGGTTAAAAAGTATTTCATTTTAATACTTAAAAATATTTATACTTGTAGTCTGTCAATTGTATGTTAATTTAGCTTAGTCTGCTAGCATTTTTACCCCACATCCTCAAAATAATGAACTACATTTAATAATTTTAAAAATCCATTATTTCCAATTTTTAAAAGTCTATTATTTCTTACTATTTGCTAAATTGAATCTCTTAGCACTTCCTGCAAATTACTAGCACCCTAAAATAATGGCTTAAACGTCTATACTCAAATACCGAAACATAATCCAACCAGATTAGCTCCTTCCTGCTAAAACCCAGTTGCTGTGGAGTTGATGTCATGTCATGGCGACCCCATGAACATCAGAGGAGAACTGTGCTCCACGACTGGGGCTGCAATGGCTGATTTTGGGGAGCAGTGGGGGGAAACCACACCAAGGCTTTCCTTCTAAGCATCTCTGGGAGAGATTTTAAACTGCCCACTTTTCAGTTAGCATACTACCAAAGTATTGTGTAAAAGGATTGTGTTGTTTTCTATCTCAAATTTGGAAAGCCATCCTCAACCTCTGTTCTTTCTAAAAAAGAGCTCAACAAAGAAGGAATTAACCAAACATGGAAAAGGTCAAAGTAATATGTAACTAAGAACTAGAATTTATTAAATGTTTACGTGTTTTTAACATAGAGATTTCAAAGTATTCATAAAAGAATTCCAGTATTTTTATATTCCATTTTCCATGAACTTTTGGAAGTCCCCTTATTTCAATTCATCCAATTATATTATTTCAATCAACTTTTGGACAATATAGTTCCCATTATTCTCATTTTATAAATGGAGGGAGGCTATATTGTTCGAAGTAACATTTTCCTGACAATTACAATAAAAACGTGCAATAAATTTTCATTAGAATTTACAAAAAATTTCTAATTTCTACAATCTTCTGAAGATAGCCTTTTACTTCTGCTTTTTGCCTATATAAGTCATTCTAAATGGGTGTTAGAACCTTTGGCTGTGCAGACTTTAAAGTAGGGTTCAACCTGCAAGCATCTGTTTACATGATGTCCACTGGGAGCTTAAAATTTAGCTTATAGAAACAATGTTACAAATGGGGGCTACCTTTGGGGGGCTACTTTTCTATGCATATTTGACCCACAGAGTAAATCCTATTACAAATACTCCAAAAACTATTATACAAAAACATAAACTACATTCCATGTATTAACACTTTATTAATACTATAGATTACTTTTTCCAAATTGCTAGTGGTAGTAGGGAGGCAAAGGTATCTAGTGAGAGAAAATTCTGGAATGAAAAAACAAAATTTTAAAGAAATTGAAAACAGGAGAGAAATAGAATAGGCACAGAGAATAAAGAAAAGAAGCGACAAAAATAAGTAAAATTTGCCCTTCTACTGTGCTTTTGAATAGTCACTTCATATAAAAAATGTTAACATTACCTATGCATAAAAATGATGGTTGTTCCTCTACTTGGTATATATTCTATCTAGACCAGTGGTTCTCAAGCTTCCTCATGCCACGACCCTTTAACACAGTTTCTTATGTTGTGGTGGCCCCCCAACTATAAAATTATTTTCATTGCTACTTCATCAGTCATTTTGCTACTGTTATGAATCATCATGTAAATATCTGATATGCAGGATGTATTTTCACTGTTACAAACTGAACATAATTAAACCATAGTGATTAATCACAAAATAATATGTAATTATATCTTGTGAAATATTTATTTCTAATGACAAATAAATAAAATGTTGTCTTGAAGCATGGTGTAGCGTGGGTGTAGCATGCGGAACAGTCTTCAGTCCGGGTAATCATATGTGAGCGTATCTGCATGTGGGCAGACTGTCTGGAGATGGATAGGGGAGCAGTATTTCGGTTCCTAAGACCATCGGAAATGTGTGTTTTCTAATGGTCTTAGGTGACCCCTGTGAAAGGGTTGTTCTACCCCCAAATGGGGTCACGACCCACAGGTTGAGAACCATTGTTCTAGAGAAATACAAACTATGAATGTATAAACGCACACTCATGCTCATCATTATTCACAATAGCAAAAAGATGAAAACAACCTAATGTCCACCGGTGAAGAATGGCTAAATACACTTTGGTACATTATACACAATGGAATACTACACAACTTTAAGGTTAATGATGAATCTGTGAAGCACCTCATAACATGGATGAACCTAGAGGACATTATGCTGAGTGAAGTTTGTCAATCACAAAAGGACAAATAGTGTACAAAACCAATGTTGTGAAAAAAAGGCTTTCACGCTAAAAGAAACATTATTTGATGGTTCCCAGGGGTGAGAAGAGAAGGGAGACGCCATAAACTAGTGTCACTCAATGCCAATGAGTTGATGCCAAAGTTGATGCCAACGCATAGCAACCCTGTAGGGCAGGGTAGAACTGCCCTGTGGATTTCTAAGACTGTAATTCTTCCCAGGAGTAGAAAGCCCAGTCTTTCTTCCAAGGAGTGGCTGGTGGTTTCCAACTGTGGACCTTTTGGGTCACAGTACAATGTGGAACCACTATGCAACCAGGGCTCCTTTGGGCTAGAAGGTAGACAAGTGTTAACTTGTCTACAATTAGACAGAGGTTGGCAAAAAATGATGAGGCAAGGGAAGTCACTGGGAGATTAGCAAGAGCTAAAGGCAACAGAAGCAAAAAACTATTAATATACATAATCCTGCAGTAACAGTGATCTATCAGAAGCCTGACTAGGCACATGGCCGGAACACAGGTGGAAGAGAGTGGGAGTTTATCCATAGTATGTATAGATCTGAAAGATTTATCTGTATTTACCATTGCTACAAATATATCCATAAATGTGGTGGAGCATATAGGGGCCCAAGTTTTAATAACTTCTTAAACATAACCAAACAACTTGAGGGAATGAGTCACTGAGCCTGTGGGATCAAGCCATAGTCTCAGAGGGGGAGCACCAAGATCAGCTGACATGACGGTTCACAAAGACAATGCTCTAGACCCTACTTTGGTGATTAGCAACTGGGATCTCAAAAGCTTGTGAACAGCCTCTCCCCACTGGGAGGAAAGAAAGGTGATGAAAACCCAAAGATATATGGAAAAATTGGTCTAATAGACTAATGAACCACTCAAACATCAGTCTCCCCATCTGTAGAAAATAAAAAATTACAAAGCCTTAATGTTCAGAGAGAGACTGGTAGTACCTCCAAGATTATGGCTCTTCGGCACCCTTTAATTCTGGCACAGAACTCACCCCATGTTAGAATAATCAATCATTTAAAAACAAAAGGGCAGGATTTACCCCAGGACAAAGTTCAGAGGGTTAAGGAAGGATAAGGAAATGGAAACAGGAAAAATATAAGTGGGATGGTGTGATAAAGTTAGAGTTCACTGAAAAGACCACAATGCATAAACTGAAACACAATGTGTCTGAATTGTAGAATGTAAAATTGATAATGTGCTCTGTGAACTTTCACCCAAACCAAAATTCAAATGCACAAAACAACAAAATAAAAGCTATGAGCAGCCATATGAAAGTATAACTGTCATGAAAAATAAAAACAATTTATAAATTGTCAAGGGTTTGTGAGGGGGGGATGGGAAAAAAATGAGGAACTGATACCAAGAGCTCAAGTAGAAAGAAAATGTTTTGAAAATGATGATGGCAACAAATGTACAAATGTGCTTGACATATGTATGTATAGACTGTGATGAGAGTTGTATAAGCCTCCAATAAAATGATTAATAAGTAAATAAATTACAGTGAACCCTCGCCACTTTGCGCTTCGACTTCCGCGGCTTCACTCTATCGCGGTTTTTGCATAACAGCGCATGCTCTGTCA
>NW_022103905.1:2614251-2620465 GCF_000313985.2 Echinops telfairi | reverse complement strand
TAAGGAATCCTACTTCGCGGAATTTCATTTATCACGGTAGGGTCTAGAACCGATTAACCGCGATAAACGAGGGTTCACTGTAATTTATTTTTAAACAGAAGAAATTTTGGCAACAACAATAAGAGATAAAGTACAATTATAGTCTTTCCCTGTCTGGAGGAAAGAAAAATGGGAAATAAAAGTGGGAGCAGGGGAGTGGACTGTCAAGTATACAGAATACTGAAATGTTCATTTCAGTTTTGGATTTTAAAAATGCAGAAAACATATTGGCACTGTTTGTTTTCCTTGGATATTTCATAACAAGAAATGGAATGTAAGGGAAAGCAAGGTGGTGAAGAGAGGGGCGTCTGGAAAAATGTAGAGAAGGAGCTGACCACAAGTTTTGGAGGGAAGTGCAGTGTTTAGAGAAGAGGAAAATACACTATTTTCCAGATGAAGAATTGTTCTCTTTCCTTATCATCATTCTAGGCAATCTGAGTAGTATTCTTAGATCCAATCCAAGGGAAAGGCAAGAGCTTGTAACCCAAGAAACTTAAGGCCCAGGAAAGCACCATACCCCAGGCTATACTAAAAACTCCAAATTCACCTCATATTAACCCCAGAATATCCTCCTAGAGAACAGGGAGCCATTCCTAAGAGCAGCTGTAGTTTTGTCTGGAGATTCATTCTTACACATTAATTGGGCTCTACTTAGACTAAGGTTTCCAGTGACTACTTTTCAGATGCGGACAGCCTATTCCTTCTTCACAGCCTTGTTCTTAATCTGGAAGCTCTGTTGAAACCTGTTCACTTTTAGTGACCCTGCTTGCATTTGAAATACCAGTATCGTAGCTTGCAGCAGCATGGCAATACTAACCACCAGATTATGGAGAACTGACAGAACATGGACACAAACAACAACAATTGAGGGGCTGGCACAGGACTAATCAGGGTTTTGTTCTTTGTACACAGGGTAGCTATGAGTTGGAACCATTTCAAACACACCTAACAGCAGCAGCCAAGATTAAAAGCTGGAAAGTCACACTCAACCTAACAAGAAAACACAAAATAAATTAAAAAAACAGAACAAACTACAAAATAAAACTTTCCTTGAACCAGAGTGCTGGGTTCTCAGGGAAACCCAAATGACTTCAAATGCAAGAAAAGAGGGCCCTTCTAGAAGGGACAGCATGTAAGCATGGGATCACTTGTGATAGAGCAAAGGAAGGAAAAAGTGACACCACAGAAACAAATTTCTCTAAAATTGTTAATAAGCTGCTAATGGGTAAATAGGGGATAGTATGAGCCACAGTACTCTCTGGGTACCACAACCACATGAGGAGTTAAAATTCATTTGCAGGATCTTCTGTACAGACCTCTACCAAGTAGATCATCATCATAATGAACAGGAACAGGAGACTAGAGGGAGTCTCTTCAGAGTAGGGCGGGAGGAGGGAGCAAACTTCATATAGGACAAATACAAAGCCCTACCCTTAAGTGGGAGGAGCCCTGTTGGGTTATGCATTGGACTGCTAACCCAAGGTCAACAGTCCAAGTCCATCAGTAACTCCTTGAGAGAAAGATGAGATTTTTTGCTTTTAAGATTTATAACCTCACAGAGGCATTTCTACTCTGTCCTACTCTGATTCTGAGGGTCACTCAGAATCAACTTAATGGCAGTGGGTACCATGAGTTGGAAATCTGGTAGTGTAGTGTATTGTTAGAATGATAAATGATAAATCCAACTGTTGCTCCCCGGGTGGAAGATAAGGCTGTTCGCTCCACTGATGATTTGTAGCCTCGGAAATCCCAAGGAGAATTTCTATTCTGTCCTACAGGATTGCTTTAAGTGTGATTCAACTTGATGGTAGTGGGTTTTAACCACAGAGTTGGAGCTGACTTGAGGGCAACTAGAAGCAGAAAGGTTAAATCCCTGGAGGCAGGTCAACCAGCCTAGTCAGACTCAGGGCAGGGGGAAGACTATTATGCCTGGTCACAGTAAAAGAAAAACTCTCAGCCACTAGAGGCAGGAAAAGCCTTGGACCTAAGGTCATAACACAAATGCCATTAGAGCTCTCCCTACTATTGCGGTGAGGGAAAGAGACTTTTCTGCACACAAGACCTACAAAGATTCATGGTATGGTCTGGCTGCCATGGAGGGAGGTAAAGATCACTGAGAGCCCCACTTCTGATGACCCTGTAGCCAGAGCCTGGATCAGGTCAACAGATCCATTCCTGACCACTCCATCAAACTAACACGCATCAAGTAACAACATCTAGCAACAGCTGACCATTGGGAGAGGTGTAGGAACATAGAGCTATAAATTGATGGTAGATATACCTTCTCAATCTATAATCCCTCAGCTAAATACAAAAATAAACTATAGAAATCAAAACCAATGGTGAAACACACAAAACCCCATCCAATGGTGCACTTAAGACAGCAGTTCTCAACCTGTGAGTCGCGACCCCTTTGGGGGTCAAACGACCCCTTCACAGGGGTCGCCCGATTCCTAACAGTAGCAAAATTATAGTTATGAAGTAGCAATGAAAATAATTTTATGGTTGGGATCACCACAACAGGAGGAACTGTATTAAAGGGTCACAGCATTAGGAAAGTTGAGAACCACTGACTTAAGGTATTCTTTGCAATAGAATAACTATTGCAAATAGAATAACTCCTAAATAACTAAACTGATTCAACCCCCTACACTCAAGGTACAGGTATACGATTTCCAAGTATAAACATTATTTACCCAGTCTTTAATGTACTATTCATGACACCTCTCCAAAACTCCAAATTCTCTACCATGGAGTTGATTCTGATTCATAATAACAATACAATGCATAGTGGAACTGCCCCTAGGAGTCTCCAAAGCTGCAAATCCTTATGGGGGCAGAAAGCCTCATCTTTCTCTGGTGGAGTGACTGCTGGGTTGGAGCTGCTGAACCGAACCTGAAATCAATTATTTACGGGGAAAAAGATCCAGAAAAAGCAATGAAACCAAGTTTAGCAGTGTTGTTTTTTTTTAAAGATTAGTAAAAATGATAAACTTGTAGCTTAACTAAGAATAAAAAAAGAAGGGAAAAACCCCCCACAAACTAAAAGTATACTCTGGTTAATGTTTGTTGCGGCCTTGCATTGCATATGTCTCTTCCATGGGCTGGGGCACCCAGGTATCTTAAGACTAAGACACCAGATCTTCATCTTGAGACCTGAGTCCACTTCTGCCAGCTGCTTGCTGCGAGTGGCTCAGAATCCAGTCTGCGGCAATGGAAGGAAGCCCAGGTCCAAATTTCTAACCCTTGTGCCCATGGCTTCTGAATTCAGTGAGTCCTAGGCTCTGTATTATGCGTATACAACATCTGTAATAACCTAATTTGATTACGTAAACTTAAATGTAAAGGAAGGAGTTTTAAACACACACATATCAACAGAAAAGTGGGTGAAGGGAGACATCAGTCACTATAAGACATAAAAATATAATAATTTATAAATTATCAAGGGTTCATGAGGGAGGGAGGGGAAAAAATGAGAAGCTGATAGAAAATGTTTTAAAAACGATGCTGGCAACATATGTACAAATGTGCTTTACACAATGGGTTTGGATAGATAGTGATAAGAGTTGTAGGAGCCCCCAATAAAATGATTTATAAATAAATAAGCATATATAACCCTATTTATTTATATTAGAATAATTTAACCCATCCTGTAGGAGGTTCTTTTGAGCACCTTTATTAGCAAAGTTATTTTCATTATTATCAGTAATAACTGAATAAAAATTGGGAAATCAGTACTCTAGGAAATAGACCTAGTGAATGCAAATTATATCATTAAGTAGATTACATTATAAAACACAGCAATGAGAACAAGAACATTTTAAATGAACGACTCCTGACACTGAAACAGAGAATAAAGAGTCAGAAGAACTGACTTGAAGGAAACAACAATCAAAGCATTCTACTTTTAAAAAAAATTTTGAATCAGAAGCTTAATTGCCCCACAATCTAAAACCAGCCACATCCAATTGCTTTTCCACTTCCTTCTAAACCCAGTTATAAGATAGGATGGGGGGTGGGGTGGAAGAGGGATGAGTCTCTTCTAAAAGTTTATTATAAATCACAACATTAAACCTTACATTTTCTATACCAACTCTGAATTTCACTTTCACATGACACCTCAAATGCAACTTATCCAAAACCGAATTCATTTTTGCCATCCTACTTCATGCCCAAACTGGCCCTTCCTACTATATTTTTGATAACGCTTTCATCATCTAGTCCAAGGCGTCTTAAAACTTTTCACACTCACGAGTCCCTTTTTGCGTGAAAAATTTGCAGCAAGGGCAAGTGCTGTCAGAAACACCTCAGATTCCTTATATGTTTGATTTTGATCATTGTGCATTAGGAAAACTTTTACTGTTGCCAAAATTTTTTGACCCCATGTTCGACCTACAATTCAAGAAAATGGAGTCAATCTATCCAGAAACTTAGAAGTCACTTAAACATCCTATACATTATTCCTCCTCTTTGATTTTTTTTTTCTCAATTTTCTTTTTAAACTAGTTAAGTTACAGGTTAATAATGGTGGTGGTGAATGTTTCTTTCAATTTATTATTATTATTGTTTTCCAATAAGCATGTAGCTTTTATAGTCCACACATAAAATAAAAAGTCTTTATGAAAGAGCCTCTGCCTCTCCATTCTCAAGTTCTTAACTCCTTTTAAAGCCTTCCTTGGTGCTGTACAAATCTGACTATTTTTCCCACCAGAATTTCCATAAATCACCTTCAAAATAAAAACCAAACTCTCTGGTATTGTATATCAAACCGTAAATGACCTCTCTCCAGCCTATACTGCTTGCTATTTGCTGCCTCACCGCCAAAACTTCAGAAACCTGAAAAAAGAAAGAAAAACAACAACTCTAGAAACCTGCCCACACTATGCTTAGTGTTTTCCACCTCATTTTTCTCTTTCAACTAACTCTTTGCCTCATCCATTAAAACTC
Organism: Echinops telfairi; assembly: GCF_000313985.2. Classification (NCBI taxonomy): domain Eukaryota; kingdom Metazoa; phylum Chordata; class Mammalia; order Afrosoricida; family Tenrecidae; genus Echinops; species Echinops telfairi. The sequence continues at coordinate 2,615,479 of NW_022103905.1, read as the reverse complement.
AGCTCAAATATCATGTTTGCCAAAAAGCGGACATAATCACTGCCACCCCCACCCCAAGCCTGTGTAAGACTTATTATCTGTAGCTTTTAAAACCAATCGCATTGAAACAATCTCTGTATCTTTATTTGCACTAGCCTGACTACAAAAGTAGTCTTAAAGACCAATCTAGTTTCTGTGTACCACTACACAGACCAGGGCAACCCAATCTTTGAACCATATTTTTTCCTCATTTTTCTCAACAAGACTTAAGAATGGACATGAAACTACATCAACGAAACACAATAATTCCTGCAGTAAAAAATTCCTGCTAATAAAAGTGCCAAACCCACACCAAGTCCACTGCCATCAAGTTGACTCCAACTCATAGTGACCACAGAACTGCTTTGATCGCTTTCAGTTCATTTCCTCGTAGTAAAAAGCAGTTATTGGACACTAGGTCTGCACACCACTGTATATAAATTTTACCTAAAATAAATAATGAGCTGTCAAAATGGGGAGAAGTGATTAATTAACTGAATTCTTTTGGATCTCCCCATAACATAAAAATCTTGCATCATCCTACTTAAAAAAATTTTAACACGTTAACTCTTCAGAATATTTCATCATCTATAAAGCAAATCATTGAACCAGATGACCCTTTCGGGTTCTTCTAGCTCTAAAAATATGTGGGTCTGTCAACTTATATTCTACCTTACAAATGGTATCATTATTAAATTCATATTAATGAAAGAAAAAACTAAGAGGCATGGTCTTTGGTGGCAAATGACATTTTCAAAAGTGGCAGCGACATCTATATTTCTAGCTTCAAGTATTGTAACTGTCTACTTGTACTTTCCATTTGTCTGTTCACCATATGCACTCAATTATCTGCTGAGCAAATAATCTGAGACAATGGATCATATATAAAGAGAATGTGGCACCAAAATTGAAGGAAGATTCATTAACAGAAATAACCTTGCTTGCTTAAAGCAAGGAAACTCAAAACACATACTGAATAAAGATCAAAGCCTCCAGCCTTCAGTATGAATTAAACTTCAACATCAAGAGAACAAAAATCTTCAAAACTGGACCATCTTGATAAATGAAAAAGATTGAAGTTGTCAAAGATTCAATTTTAGTTGGACTCGCAGTCAACACCCATGGAGGCAGCAGTCAGGAAATCAAATGATATGCTGTATTGTGCAAATCTGCTGCAGAAGACCTACTTAAAGGGTTAAATTTTTTTTTT
>NW_022103905.1:2582238-2613345 GCF_000313985.2 Echinops telfairi | reverse complement strand
TGTTGCTTCTGAGCTAGATGGCCACTTGTTTACCTTCAAGCCTTTAAGACCCCAGATGCTATATATTTTGATAGCTGGGCACCATCAGCTTTCTTGAACACATTTGCTTCTGTGCCCATCAAAGAACATTTAAAAGGAAGGTAATTTTAATGTCAAGCATGCCAAAACTGATGTACATGATTCACATGATGTAACATAGAATTCTTCAGGGAAAGATTAGAGATAAGGAAGCTTTGCTTTCATAAGTGTATAGACAAAAAATATATTAAAAAAATGAAGCTATTGCTTCTTGACTATGATCATAAGTGTCTAGATAGTCAAGAAGCAATAGCTTCATTTTTTGTTTAATTTAATAATGGTTTGTATAATTTTGTAGCTTTCCAAATTTTTATAGCAATACTTTTTTATTTAACCCCCTCAACTGCAAGACCAGGAAGGAACTCTAGTGGTGCACTGGGGTTATGTGTTGGGCTGCACTCATAAATACTTAAGAGTCTTGGGAGCCCACATGAGCAGTTCTACTCTGTCATATACAATGGCAATGGATAGGTGAGTTTATAGTTTGTACATGAGTGTAAAGTAACTACAAAAATTAAAGTTGCTCAATTAAGCTGATAAATAAAATAGTGGAGCTATTCCTTCCTTGAAACGTTTTCTTCTCTCTCTCCAGAAATCAAACCAAAAAATTAAAAAAAAAATTTTTTTTAAGTCAAACAAACCGTTTTCTTCAAGCTGGTGGTGCCCGACTATCAAAAGATAGAGCATCTGGGTTCTTAAAGGCCTGAAGATAAACAAGTGGCCATCTAGCTGAGAAACAACAAAACCCACGTGGAAGAAGCATAGTAGTAGCCTGTCCTGACACAATCACTGAAGACAAAGCGGGTGTATAAGCAAATGTGGGGGAGAAAGCTGATAGTGCCTAGCTATAAAAAGACAGAGAGTCTGGGGTCCTATAGGCTTGAAGATAAACAAGCAGCCATCTGAGAAACAACAAAGCCCACATGGAGGAAGCACACCAGCCCCTGAGATCATGAAGCATCGAAGGGATCAGGGATCAGGCATCAAAGACCAAAAAAATCATCGCATTGTGAATGAGGGGGTGTGCAGAGTGGGGACTCAGGGCCCATCTGTGGGCAATTGGACATCCCCTTGTAGAAGGGCTGCTGGGAGGAGCCGAGCCAGTCAGGGTGCAGTGTAGCAATGATGAAATATACAATTTCCTCTAGTTCTTGAATACTTCCTCCCTGCCACTATCATGATCCCAATTCTACCTTACAAATCCACTAGACCAGAGGATGTACACAGGTACAGGTGAGAACTGGAAACACAGGGAATCCAGAACAGATGAACCCCTCAGGACCAGTGGTGAGAGTGGTGATACCGGGAGGGTGGAGGAAAGGTGAGGGAGAAAGGGGGAACAGATTATAAGGATCTACATATAACCTCCTCCCTGGGGGATGGGCAGTGGAGAAGTGGGTGAAGGGAGACGTCAGATGGTGTAAGATATGACAGAATAATAATTTATAAATTATCAAGGGTTCACGGGGGAACAGAGAAAATGAGGACCTGATATCAAGGGCTCAAGTAGAAAACAAATGGTTTCAGAATGACGAGGGAAACAAATGTATAAAAGTGCTCGACACAATGGATGTATGTGTGGATTGTGAGTTGTACAAGTGCCCGATAAAATGATTTAATTATTGAAAAAACAACAACAACAAACTGTTTCTTCATGAACAACAAAAAAGAATGCCTTTTCTGTATAATTATAAAATTTTTCTATAAAAAAACAAAATGATTTGTGGGGTTGCTGGATGGTCTAAAAAGCTCTCTGAAAAAAACCTACACAAAAAAAGAGAAAAAACCTAAGCTGATTTGTGAAACATGGAACTATCCAGTTTATTAAGCACTGAAAATACCTTTATTGAAGTAGTCATTCAGGTGTAGGTATTAAAATACTGCCATTAACACACTGACTTAAACCTTCTTTAGTCATAGAAAAACCATTAGGGCAAAATCAATATTTGTTACAAACAAAATGAGAATACTTAGATTTCTTTTACCCAAGCTATGAAAGAACAATTCTTAACTGACTTCCCTAAATATGATTTAAAAATCTTGTAAAAAGAACATTCTATTCCATGTTAAAAAAACCATACAATGTGTTATTCTCAAGAAGCTCAAAGAAAACTTTACACCCAAGCCATCATTCATCATACTACTATCCTTTCTATGAAATGTGCCAACACTTTTAGTAAAGCTTGCTGATCATTGCCCTTTTCATCCAAACTCTTTAATACTTTTCTTTTTTTTTCGATTGAGGTTTTTCTCTATTTCATTTATCATTGTTGTTGGGACATTGTCTTGATTGTGTTGTTTGTCTATATATGAAACCCAGATTAGGGAAACTTGTCGAGATGACAACTGGATTAATAAATTCAAAGGGCTGTGGTAGGGAAGGCTAGCAGGAATGGGAGCTAACAACAAGCGCAAGAAAAGAGGTCATGGAATTTATTGCGGTGATGGTTGCACAACTCATGAATGTGACTGAACTACTGAAATGTGCATGGGAATTGTATATGGATGAAACTGTTAAAAATAACTTTTAAAATATGCTGAGGCTACCTGTATAAACATGTTACGATGTACTTACTGAGTACATTAACATAGAAATTATAAAGATGAAAGAAATCTTAATTTTAGCACAATTTTCCTAACAGTGGGCAAGAGGAGAAATGTACTTACTCTTATATCTTTTGCTAACCACTTCTACTTAAAGGAAGTTCATTTTATATTGAAACTACTCACAGGTCAGTAGAAATCTGGAACACTTAGGACATAATTTAATAGTGAACATTAGTGAGATATTGACAAAAATGAAAAACAGTAACTAGAAATCTTCAAACTCATTAAGTAAAACTCCTGGTCTTTGCCCGCCAATCCACTCCCTATGCTTTTTTGGACATTGTCTGGTCCAACTTTTTCTTTAAGCATCTAGAGCAATGGTTTTCAACCTTCCTAATGTCACAACTCTTTAATACAGTTCCTCACGTTGTGGTGACCCCCCCAACTATAAAATTATTTTCATTGCTACTTCATAACTGTAATTTTGCTACTGTTATGAATCAGGCGACCCCAGTGAAAGGGTCATTCGACCCCCAAAGCGATCACGACCTGACCCACAGGTTGAGTGCCACTGAATATGCTTCATGTCTTAGCAGTCATTGTTAACATGCTAGAAGGTCCACAGCCCAGATTGTGCTTGGTCCTCAATCCCTATCATTAGCAATTTTTTCCATATCTGATATAAATCCCTTGCTTTTTTGTTAGTATTGTATCTTTCTGGGTTTTTTTAAAACATTTTATTATTGGGGGCTCGTACAACTCTTATCACAATCCATACGTACATCCATTGTTGTCAAGCACATTTGTACATTTGTTGCCATCATCATTCACAAACATTTGCTTTCTGCTTGAGCCGTTGGTATCAGAGTCTTGTATCTTTCAAGGGAGCCCATCTTCTAACAGCTTGAAGAGGCTCATCTTTGGTTTTGAGTTTCGTTGTGACAGTTCAATATATCTAAGTCGCAAGTAACAGTATTTAATCACCTTTGGCTTCACTTCCCTATTGGGACTTCTTTCCTTCTTGCTGCTACCATCACTAGCACTGGTTTGACTGCATTTGGGAGCCATGCTGCATTGCATAGGAATACTGTCAAAAGAAAACTACAACACTCAAAACAAAACAAAAAAACTACAACACCCTACAACAGCAGTTCTTAACCTGTGGGTTGCGACCACTTTGGGGGTCGAACGACCCTTTCACAGGGGTTGCCTGATTCGTAACAGTAGCAAAATTAGAGTTATGAAGTAACAACGAAAATAAGTTTATGCTTGGGAGGTCACCACAACTGTATTAAAGGGTCATGGCATTAGGAAGGGTGAGAACCAATGCATTAAACACAAGAGATACACAACACTGGATGCTGCTGTCTATAAGTAGAACATACATTGTTACATGGAACACTTTAGATGGGAAGTACATTATAGCACATACAAAAAAGCCAGTAATATAGACATTTATTCTGGCCACTGAGACATGTATTGTTTTCATATAGAGAATATACTGTAAAGTGTACTGTACCATTATATGCCTAGCAGTGCAACTGCTTTGTATACAAAGTTGTGTCTCTTTGGGAAACTGCTGTGTTCACTATGATCTGTTCTCCAATCAGGATTTCTGAACTGTGCTATTAACCGTAAGAGTGAGCCCTGGTGGTGTAGTGATTAAAACACTTGCTACTAAGAAACAAAATCCACATGGAAGAAGCACACCAGCCTGTGTGATCATGAGGTATAGATGGGATCACATATCCGGCACCAAAGACCCAGAACAAAAAATCTTATCAATGTGAATGAGGAGGAGGGCAGAGTGAAGACCCAAAGCCCACCTGTAGACCACTGGACATCCCCTTACAGAAGTTAGAGACCAGTCAGTGTGCAGTATAGCACAATGAAACATACAACTTTCCTTTAGTTCTTTAATGCTTCCCCCAGCCTCCCCACCACCACTATCAGGACCCCAATACTACCTTACAAATCCATCTAGACCAGAGCATGTAAATGGGTATAGATAAGAGCTGGAAACATGGAAACACAGGGAATCCAGGACAGATAAGCCCCTCAGGACCAATAATGAGAGAAGTCGTATCAGGAGGGGAAGGGGAAGGTGGGAGGAGAAAGGGGGAACCGATCACAATGATTGACATATAACCCCTTCAGAGGAGGAAGGACAATAGAAAAGTGAGTGAAGGGAAACACTGATCAATGTCAGACAAGAAAAAATAATAATAATTTATAAATTCTCAAGGGTTCATGAGGGGAGGGTGGGTGGGATGAAGGAGGGAGGGAAAAGAAATGAGGAACCGATATCAAGGGCTCAAGTAGAAGCAAATGTTTTGAAAATGATGAGGGCAACAAATATAAAAATGTGCTTGACACAATGGATGGATATACGGATAGTGATAAGAGCTGTACGAGCAAGGGGGTGGGGTGGAAGGTGAAAAAACAAGGAGCTGATGCTGGGGGCTTAAGTAGAGAGCAAATGTTTTGAGAATGATGAGGACAATGAATGTACAAATGTACTTTCCACAATTGATGTATGATGGTTTGTGATAAGAGTTGTATGAGCCCCTAATAAAATGATTTAAAAAACAAAACAAAATACTGGCTACTAACCAAAAAAAACAGTGGTTGGAACCTTTCAGTCACCCTACTTGAAAAGTTGTGGCAATCCTCTTCCGTGAAGATGTACAGTCTTGAAAATCCCAAGGGGCAGTTAGTTGTACTCTGCACTACAGCTTCATTAAGAGTCAGAATCAATCAACCTGACAGCTCTGAGTCTGGTGCTTTGATTTTATTATTATCTATCAAACCACAGATACACATGCAGTCGGACAATGCCTGAAAGGATATTACATAGTGCAAAAGAAAGACTAATTGTTGTCATTATATAAGCTATATGGTAACTAGGGAGAAAGACAGGGCTTTCTACTCCTATAAACAGTTGGTCTCAGAACCCCACAGGGGGTCCCTATAGTCAGCATTGACTCCATGGCAGGAGTTTGGTTTGGGTTTTCCATACAGTAACCAGGAGAAGAATAACAAGTTTACGAAGAGCAAATCAATTTAAATGACTGTAAAAACTGTGAAAGGTAGAACCTGAGTAAGGTGGAATCCTGTCGAAGGAGGAAATCTCCAGTATTTTACACTAAAACAACCAAGAGAAAAGTAGTAAGCCTGTAGCCTCCCAATGACAGAAAATGTACAAGACCCTGAAAAACAACTGCCCTGTCAGTTCTGCTCTCGAGGGTTTCACCAATAATGCTTAATGATTAAGTTTCCTCAAAATTCTTGAGTAGAAACAGTCTTTTTGTTTGTTGCTGCTACCGAAAAAGGGATGGGGAAAGTATATTCCCAATTGAGAAACTGCACAATGATGGCTTGGAATGCAATGGTGAATCTTTTTATCAGTACATCAGAAAATTAAAGGATTATATAATTACCTTAATTTATCAAAATACACCAAAGTAGGTCTTTGTAAGGTTAGTGAGAGGTTATCTTCAAACATACATATTTGGGAAACAAAAGAAAGCAATTATTACTAACTATTTTCCTCAACTAAAAAAAAGTATGTATGTATGTATCCTGAATATTTTTGTTTAACAATAATTACTCCTAAAATTTCTATTTAAAGACTAACTGGAAAAAAGACCCCAAACAAACCAAAACAAGACTAACTAATCAACCTGAGAAACTCTGAGACATTCCTGCTAACAGGGTCTTAATTTTAAAATTTGAGGCATTGCTGTTAATAAGGTCTTAATTTTCCTGCTTTTCAAATTTCCAAACAACTTCTCAATATAGAAGGATGTGGTCCAAAGAGCGAGAAAACATTCTTCCAAAACTACAGTTATTGCTAAATTTCAATCAAAAGTATTTCAAGCAATAAAGTATCTTCCACCAGAGCAGCCCTGGTGGCATAGTGGTTTACTCATTGGGCTGCTAACCACAAGGTCAGCAGTTCAAAACTGCCGGCCCTTCCCTAGAGAGAAAGAGGAGGCTTTCTACTCGAATAAAATATCTTCTACTAGTACACTGTTTTGCTTTTTTAACCAGAGCAGTACACCATCTTCTAGCTCATTCATTGCCAATAAATTGTCTCAGACTCATAGTGATTCTACAGGACAGGGTAGAACTGCCTCTGGGGGTTTCTGAGATTGTAACTCTTTTTTTTTTAAGACTGTAACTCTTTAAAGGAGTAGAGAGCTTCCTCTTTCTCCCTTGGAGCATATGATAGTTTTGAACTGCTGACTTGGCGGTTATCAGCCCAAACCATAACCACTATGCTACCAGAGCTCCTAATTCATCCTAGCTCTAAAAATTATTAGTTATTAGAAGAGCCTGATTACTAGACTCCCAAGTGGAAGTATTAATGCACAGGTTTGTGCATAGGCTAATTAATACACTTTATATATATTAGTGGTTCTCAACCTTCCTAATGCCGCAACCCTTTAATACGGTTCCTCGTGTTGTGGTAACCCCCAAGCATAAACTTATTTTCGTTGCTACTTCATCACTGTCATTTTGCTATTGTTATGAATCGTTCAACCCCCAAAGTGGTCGCGACACACAGGTTAAGAACCTCTGGTGTATATTATAAAATATGGGGTCCCAAATATAGTCAACTGACAAATTGTGACCTTTCTTTGAAGTTAAAAATCTTTTAAAGTATTTCACATCCTTTTTTAAAATGGGATTTTAGTTTTTCCATCATTTTGCAAAGAAATACCATAGTAATTAAGGAGCAAAAAAATGAGGTAAAAAACAACCAGAAAACACCAAACTCACTGCCATCAAGTCGATGCCGACTCAGAGCGACCCTATAGGACGAGACAGATCTGAACTGCCCTACTGTGGGTTTCAGAGACTTTATGGAGTAGAAAGCCACTTTCGTGCAGAGCACCTGGCTGATGGTTTCAAACTGCCAATCTTGCAGTTAGCAGCCCAATGAACAACCCACTACTTTAACTGTATCCAAATTGAGTCAATCCCAATTCATAGCAACCTGACCGGGGCAGAGCAGAACTACTCCATAGTGCTTCCAGGGCTATAATTTTTACAAAAGTAGATTGCCACATCTTTCTCCCCCAGGGTGGGTCCAAACCTCTGACCCTTTGGTTAGCAGCCAGCCTAGTACGTAGCCACTGTGCCACCAAGATTCTTTACACAAACTAAACCCACTGCCATCAAGTCAATTCACACTCATAGTGATCCTAAAGGGTAGACTATAAACCACTAATATATATAAAGTGTATTAATATATATTAATATCCTAGGACTCTTTTTGAAATCACTCAAATTTCACCCCTCCTATTACCCAGTTCCCAAAGGATCCAAAAGACCTAAGGTTCTCAATATGACTCTTCCATCTACCAGGCCTGTCTTCCTTAGGCAACGCTCTTATTCTTTACACAGATCTTGTATTACTATCTCCAAACTTTCACCAGTGCTAACAGGAAGTTTATTTGATAAAATAATTATTGTTATCAATAAAAAAAAGTTTAAAGCTTTTTTTGTCAGAAAATGTTTGCGGTTTAAAAAATTACAGTATGTCTATCCACTGCCACCTACTTGACACCAACTCCTAGTGATCCACACAGGGTTCCCAGGGTATAAATCTTCATGGGGCGGCCAGCCTCATCTTTCTCCCTCAGGGCCACTGGTGGCTTTGAACTGTCAAAGTGAGGAGTTCCGACTTACCCAACAGTGCCACCAGGGCTCCTTCAAGTTAGGTACAATATATAGCAAGACATTTGCCATTTCACTATCATTGACATGTATAATTAAGTGGCATTAATTACATTCATCATGTTGCGTAATCATAATCACTGTCTCTTTCTAGATTGTGACTTAAAAAAATTGGGGCAATTCAGAAATAATCCTTAACGTTCAGGAGAGGTACAATATAAAATCAGGCTTTGGTAATTCTCAAGTTAAGCCAACCAACTGGTTTGCCTATTTGTAGGTAGAGTGCAATTACAGTTTAAATTAGAATTTAATGCCATCATTCAAGCAGTAGTAAATATATATCTGGCTTAGATATATGCCTCCTGGCAAATGTCAAGCAGTGGAAACTAAAGCTGAAACAGAATGGTTCTAATACAGGTTTCAAATCTGTTAAATCCCCCATTCTCAAGAACCACCACCACCAAAAAAAGAGTCTATGTTGTCAAGCCAATTAAAACCATCAGTTAACTTTTTAACCTAACCAGAAAAATTACTTAAGAGCACAGCATACAGGTAATTTAAAGTATATCGTCTACTTTATGAGTCCACAATTAATTTACTAAAGAACAACTATGCTTTTTAAAATTCTGACACATTGCTTTATAATCCCGTTCATCCAAATCGGTCTCTTAAAAAATGTAGTGCTATTTTACACAATCCCCAATTAACTTCCTGTAAGACTAGAGCCTAAAGTTTCTTTAACCAGCATTGAATGGATTCTATTATATAATAACTTTAGGAAGAAACCTCTTAACCAGCAATCACAAATTTGGGATCAGCTAGCTGAATTTTGGAGGAAAGAACAATTCTTAATTATTTAACAGCAAAAAAAGAGTAACAAAAAAAATAACAATACTGACTCAAATTGTTCAAGAGACATTACATAGAATAAGATATTGAAAAACCTATCAATCATTGGTATTTCTATACAGCTGAATTTGGGGTTTCCATCTACAAATCCACAAAGCTGTAAGGACCACACCACTCAGTTTTTATGTTCTTTTATCTCGTACTTATTAGATTGCTTCACATAAGAGCTGTTTTCACTTGACTTTCTATATGACCTTGGGCAAAGTCTACCAAATGGGAACTGTAATGGTACTTTGGTATTCCTATTGAAATTTACATAATCCCAATATCATCCTAACAACAGCGAAGTTCTCTAAGTCATCTGTACACAGAGAACTGCAAACTTTTGAGCTATAAATACCAACTTTTTGTCTTACTCGAAACCACATATTTTTGAAATATAAGCTGATCAGTAAAAAAAACCCAAGAGCTCCACGTTCAAGAAGACTGGGGAGAAAAAAGAGAAAAACTAGCTTTAATTTGCCATTTCCTCGATTTTATAAGCATAACAGCTGGACCACAACCCAAATTTTAAAAGTTGGCAGGAACTCGGGGAACAGTAGAACGAAATATAAGTAATCTAAAATCTGAAAATTACACAGATAAATCTTAATTTCAAGTCACTAATTTGTATACTCATGATGGGCAATCATCTCAGTGATGTTTTATTAGCATTAGAAAAATAAATCCCTGCCTTGCAGGCACATCTACTAAGTACATTCCATTTCAGGCTCCCAGGGCAGTTTAGGAGCAGTATCTCTTTAGGCTTCCCTAAGGTACGCTAAAGTGCTTAACATCATTCACACATCCAGCCACCACTAGGGTGAGAAGTAAATAAACAAGGTTTACTTATGTAATTATTTACCGCGGAATTTCAGTCAAGAATGAGAAAGTGAACAACCGCACGGGCATTTAATACTCAAAGAACCGGGTTAACCTAAGGTAGCAAGGGTCACTCTTGACCACAACCGAAGTCAAAGGCCTTCCACGCGTTCCTTACAACCAGCGTTCTAGACGTGAAAAAGTAACAATGTCAGCATGTTAACAGTTCAGAAGATAAACAACTTAACGAAATCTCTTCTTCGAGATCCTCGAAAGGTGCTTACAAAAACTGATAGAGAGCAACGCCCCCCCCCACCCCCCACTCCAAAAGCATCCTAATAGAATGAAATGCCCCGAACATCCGTTAGACCAAAAGATTTTAGAAAAGCTGATCTTCGACCCGAATTCGCGGGCGGGATCGCAGGGTTTGGGGCTAGGAACGTGCGATCGGGGGTGGGGGTGGGTAGCAAAGTGAAATCTAACCCCAGAAATCACAACACAGGCCGCAGCCTCAGCGCTCAAGCTGGCGGGAAGTGAGCGCCGCTCCGGGTCCCAGGGGAAAGTCCAGCGCAGAGCGGCTGCAGGCAGCGGACGCGCCCGGCGCCAACAGTGCATGCCTACCGAGGCGCCAGAGCCGCGCGAGGACCCGGTGGAGAGGGGAGGAGATCCCGGCAGAGGGCCTGGGAGAGGAGGAGGACTGAGGTCGGGAGCAGCGGCAGCGTCCGGACGGGAGCTATTACCTCACTGTGACGACAGAGAAGTGTCCTCGAGCCCCGGTGATGTTCCCGACTGCGCAGCGTGTGGTGTCTTTCCCGCTTAGCCCGCAGCAGCAACACAACCAGACCCTTCAGCCAGTCGCCATTTCCCGCCTACCGACCTGCTGCACCGCACGGACAGGGACCCGGATGGAAAGCGGCCTCTCTGCGCAGGCGCCTTAATTTCCTCCTCCCCCCTCCCGCCACAATTCCGAGAGGTGGGAGGGGAGGAATGCGGGCGGCAACAGCGGCAAAACATACACACACACACACACACACACACATACACACAAAAAACCCAGAAGGAAAAAAAAACCACCTTTGGCTTCCGTGAAGAGCGCTACAGTTCCCGCCACCAGAAGAAACGCGCGAATCCGAATTCCTAACAAAAACTGAAAGCAGAGCCTTTGGACCGGGAGTATGAAGGACAAAACCTATCGGGATACGCCAGGGCTGGGAGACATTTGTGCTTTGGGGGCCTCCGTAGCTGAGTGTGGTGGTGGCAGGGGGAGTTGCGAGTGAAGCGTTAGGAGTGAGAGGCGGGGGCTCCAAAGACGGTTTTTCCTCCCGCTGCTAACGGAACTGCCTAAGCGCAGGAGGGAGGGGGAGTGCCTCAGGCCCTGGAGGCGGAGCGTAGGCGCGCGCGCGCCCGGGCGGAAAGCGATCCGTGACCGGGAGCGCGCGGGTGGGCGGAGCCGGAGTGGGGGGCGGGGCTAACGGCTTGGCGCGCCGGAGGAGGTGGAAAGGCGAGCAGTCCCACAAACTGGAGGCGAACCGTCCTGCTTTCCTTCTCTACTTGCGGCCCCCGAGGGTCCTCTTCCTGGCTCCCTGCCTCGAGGGCATGGCAGTTGCTCTCGGATCTGTCACACACCCACACGCGATGTCGCCGGTGATTCTGCACGCTGAGAACTTGCATCATGCCAACAGACCTGGGTCAGCGGACGGTCGGTTTCGCGGACTGAAAAGGAATCAATGCCCAGCGTCCAGTGCCAGACTAAATCTACTGGAATATCAGATACCACCAAGTGGTTGGAAAAGCATTATCGTTGGACTAAAACGCCAAGCCCCTCTCACCACTCGATCGGAAAGTATTTATTGAAAAAGCACAAGGTATTCAGGACCTTACCAGGTGCCAGCGATGCACCCGTGAGCATGACAGACGCGGGACCCTCCTTTCCAGAGTGCTATTAAAGAAGACAGGCCGATCGTGTGAGAAAGTGCTTAGGAGGAGTGGAGTCACAGGCTTTGTTAGAATCATAGGGTGCAAGTGTGGGAAGGCTTTCCGATATAATGTCTAAATGAAATGTAAAGGAATTGGCGTTTCGCGGGAAGAATGTCTAGGTAGAGAATTAACATGGAAGAATGCAAAAACAAGATTGTGTTAGTTTAGGAAGTAATTCTGTTTGCATGGGGGGTAAAAGTTAGGGAGAAAAGAGAGAGGCTAGTTAGTGGCAGGCAGAGATAACCGGCAAACCCTTTCGAATCTGCATTTACACTTCAAGGTGTGGAGCCGGCGGGTTGTCTTTTCAAAGCTTTCTAGTAAGTATCTAAATTCTAGATTGATCCTGGCAGCTCATTTGTTTGAAATCTTCCCAGTATAAGAACCCTCTGAATTACACCCTGAGAGCCCATTTGTGTACAACCACAGAACTGCTAACAGCCCACAAAATAACAGATTCCTGATTTGGAAACCAATACATAATCACTGGTTACACAATAGTATATAAACCAATTATTCCATTGATTACAGTAGTTATTTTTAAATCAGGTAAAAATAGAGATATTCCTCAGAAAAATAAAAAGATCCATGAAGCAGTTATTTCAAACCTTCACTCTGTAAGTAAAGCATGCCATTTATGAAGCACTTATTTTGGTTTTATTGGTTAAATAGCAAAATTCACCTCTACTTTTACAAAATGTGAAGATTTTTTAGAAAATTTGAAGACACATAGGACCTGGATAGCATACTGATTTGTGTGTTGTGCTGGTAACTGAAAGGTCAGTAGTTCAAAACCATCTGCTGCTCTGAGGGAGAAAGAAAAGGCTTTCTACCGCCATAAATATTTACAGCCCTGGAAACCTACAGGGGCATTTCTGCCCTGAACTACAGGGTCATTACAAGTCAGAATTAAGTCTATGGCACTGAGTTTGAATTTGAGGGCTCGAATGGGTTCCCTGGCAGAAATGCATTAATGGCACACTGATTGTTAATGGCACACTGATTGTTGTATTGGAGCCATCGGACAGCTGTGGTAGAATGGAAGTTTCCAGGGTTAGTCATTTTAGGAAGTGACTGCTACTCTTCTATGTGAGATTTTTTGTTTTACACACAATTAACCAAATTTTGTTTTTACATGGATGTACAAATGAGGCCCCCCAAAATAATAATTCTAAGATTTAAAAAATGACAGTATTGTAGAAATATTTTAAAGTTATAGTTGCAATTTCCCTATTTCATATATTTTTTAAAAATCATGTTATTGATTTTGCAACCTCCTTTATAGGTGATTCTCAGTGGCTGAAATTAGTCCAGCATATACACATACAGCATTTATAGATTGAGTTGTGGGACTGAGGACAAGATCCTGAGCAGATTCCCTGAATCATGAATGTAGTTTCACTTGAGGAAAACAGACTTACTTTTGGACTAATTTTAGTTATATTTACCATTATCTTGAGATATATGAAAGATTTCCAAAAGTTCATGAAAAAAAATTCCATTATCCTTAAAATCCATTTTCCACAAGCTTTTTGAAGCCCCAACATTACTATTATCTCCGGCCAACAAATAAAGCTATTCTTTCTCCGTTGCTTTCCTGTACTTCTAGCTCCCAAATCCTACCTGGTTGCTGAAGCAACTGCTTAATGGAAGATGTGCCTCCCGTTCCCGCTCCCCCATCCACCCACCCCCATGTTCTAGTCCATCCCCCATGCAGCAGCCAGAGTTTCTGGTTTGCTTTTTGTTGCTTTGCTTGTTTTATGAGTTTCAGTGGGATTTTTATTGAAATGAACAAAAAAATCAAGATGTCACCATTTTTTTCCTGAACGATAAGCTCAATGAAGACTCTGGTTCATGTACATACAATACATCCCCACCCAAAGTGGAACATTTCATGAATATGCGTGTCATCCTTGCACAAAGACCATACCAATCTTCTCTGTCTCATTTCCAATGATAGTATATGTGCTGCTGAAGTGGGCCCTAGAGAGATTTATCAAATACACAGCAGATCATGTCATTTTTCTACCTAAAACTCTCCAATACTTCTGCACATATAGGAATCAAGTCCAAGCCCTGTATTGTGATTTACAAAGTGCTATACCATCTGTCCCATGTCTAGTTTGGTTTTTTTTTTAATGTCTATTTTTTTCAATTGGTCTCACTTTAAATTGATGCCTATAAATCTTGGATGGTGACTCAGCAATCCCCAGACTGTTGGTACTGCTAGCTGTTAAACAGCTATAGTATACCTTTTATTTTCAAACCTGCAATATTCTTTTCAGTGTTCTTAGGACAAATGCACTTTGCCTCTTGAGAAAATGTAAGTAATCATGAGAATCTCATATTTGACTACCAAATCTATATCTGATCCATACTCTATTTTCTCTATCATTAAAATAGATGAAATGTCTCTACTGTTATCCAAAGATCTCTTATATTCTGGATCCCATGCCCAAATCATAAAGACTCTGTCATCTATACTATCCATTTCCCCCCTCACTTGTGGATCATATCCATCCTGTATGTAAACATGCCCCATTATTCATGGGAAAAACAAACATGTTGATTCAAATTCCTTTTCCAGCAATTGCCTCTTTATTCCTCCCATTTACAGCACAACGTCCCAAAAGAGTTACCTATGCTTACTGTCTTCACCTCTCGTGCATTCATTTCCATTCTGTCACTTCTGCCACATCTAAAGGTCACTTCTCTGACTACAAGCTACTTCCTCCTAATTTCATGAAACACTCTTCCTTTGACTTCCAATATACTTAAGTATTCCATTTTCCTGGTTGAGCCTGTTTACGTACCCTCTATATCTATACCCATGAACAGGCAGAAGGACAAACAAAGGTGTCTTGGAAGAAGTACAACCAGAATGTTCCTCAGAAGTGAGGATGGCAAGATTTTTGTCTCAGACACTTTGGACATGTTATTGGGGGGCCAGTGTCTGGAAAAGGACATCATGCTTATTGAACTAAAAGGTCAGCGAAAAAGAGGAAGACACTCAAATGGACTGACACAGTGCCTGCAACATGGGCTCAAACATAGAAGATTGTGAGGATAGCCCAGGACATGGCATTGTTTTGCTGTGTATAAGGGTGATAAAAGAACAGACTTCACAACACCCGACAACTAAGCTCTGTCCCAGGTCTATTAATACTGTCCTGGGAATTACCTCCACTTCCATTGCTTGAAATAGCATCTGTATTAGCCATTGACTCCCCAATGTTTTCCAGTCCTTGTTTCTCATATTCAGCTATCTACTTGATACCTCTATTTGAATGTCCAAAAGACATTGGCATGACCAAAACTGAAAAGCCCCAAACCACCACTGAGTCAATTCTGACAGTGGTAGAATGGTTCCTGTGGGTGTCCAAGACCTTAAACCTTTATGGGAGCAGCTGGTAGTTGTAAAGCACTATCAATTTTCTCTGCAAGCCCTTTTCAGTGTTTTCCAATTGCTCCACTCAAAAACCGAGATGTCGTCCTTGGTTCTTTCACTCATACCCTATAATCAATCCATGTCTGCTTTCCGCCATCCCCACTGACAGCACTGTAAGCCAGAATCTCTTAGTGGAATGAATGCAATCCCTTCCCAGTTAATCTCAAAGTTTCCAATCTTGTTTCACCTCTTCCGCCCCACAATCCATTCTACACACATAGCCAATGAGCACTCCCATGATATTCCGTCGTAGTAACAATAGACTATAAACTGTGCGTTTTACAAGGTCTGTCGTGATAATGCTCCCTACTTCTCTGGCCTCATCTTTCTTCCCCTCATTACACTCCAGCAGCACGATTGCAATGTTCCAGTTGACTGAAAACCTGATTATCTGGAAACTTGAAGAGCCGGAAAAGCTGAGACCATCTTTACAGACAGACCATTGTATTTACCATCCACACCCATTATTGAAGCCTGCAAGGCTCTCTACAATCAGGCTTCTGTCTACCTTCCCAACATTAGCTCATTGCACTCTTCTCTCCCTATTAGCTACATTCTAGGCACACATGCTAACCTTATTTTAATCTTAGGACCTTTGTACTTGCTATTTATATGTCTAGAAAATAATGCCTTCAGGTCATTGTAAAACTGGCTCCTTTTTATCATTTATTATTTCCTTAAGCTTTCCCTGGCCTCCTACTTTGTAAAGTCGGCACTTTTAGTAAATTATTGTTTTAGTTTCTTCGTAGCATTTATGAAACTATCTACTCAAGTACTCCCTCAATGCAAGAACACGTTATTCTATTGAACTGGCATTCCATGATGCTCACCTTCCTGACACAATTGCTGAAGACAAATGGGTGCATAAGCAAACGTGGTGAAGAAAGCTGATGGTGCCCGGCTATCAACAGATATAGCTTCTGGGGTCTGAAAGGCTTGAAGATAAACAAGCAGCCATCTAGCCGAGAAGCAACAAAGCCCACATGGAAGAACCACACCAGCCTGTGTGATCACCAGGTGTCGATGGGATAAGGTATCAGGCATCAAAGAACAAAAAATCATGTCATTGTGAGTGAGGGGGAGTGTGGAGTGGAAACCCAAAGCCCATCTGTAGGCAACTGGGCATCCCCTTACAGAAGGATCATGGGGAGGAGACTAACCAGTCAGAGTGCAGTAGAACAATGATGATACAACTTTCCTCTAGTTCTTTAATGCTTCCTCCCCTCACTTGAATGACCCCAATTCTACCTTACAAATCCGGCTAGACCAGAGGATGTACACTGGTACAGATAGGAACTGGAAACACAGGGAATCCAGGGCAGATGATCCCTTCAGGACCAGTGCTGAGAGTGGCGATACTGGGAGGGTGGAAGGAGGTTGGGGTAGAAAGGGGGAACCAATTACCAATATCTACATATAACCTCCTCCCTGGGGGATGGGCAACAGAAAAGTGGGTGGAGGGAGACGTGTAAGGTATGAAAAAATAAAATTTATAAATTATCAAGGGTTCATGAGGGAGGTGGGAGCGGAAAATGAACTGATACCAAGAGCTCAAGTAGAAAGCAAATGTTTTGAGAATGATGGCAACAAATGTACAAGTGTTCTTGACACAATGGGTGTATGTATGGATTGTGATAAAAGATTTATGAGCCCCCAATAAAATGATTAACTTTTTTTAAAAATTCTGAACAAAAAAAGGAAGAAAGGAAATTTAAAAGGGCAAGAAAGTTGAACTGAGGAATTTTTTTTCCCTATCATCATGCACCTGCTCATACTTCAAGGGTAGCAAGAGCTGTTCTATGAGAATTTCCTTGGGAAACTACCTACCTTGCACCTGAATCTTGCCTATCTAGACTTTGTTCTGTTCCCCAAACTCAAAGACCATTTCAAAGGAATGATCTGAGTCCCTCGGGGATGCCCACAGTGACATTTTGACATGGTGCAAAATAGGGGAAAGGTTAGGGATGGTAGTGCCTTTAGAAGCATATAGATCTAGATAAAGGGTATGCTGCAAAACAATGCCATTGCACATTGCTATTTTTGTTTAATAACATTTTCTAGAATTTTGTAGCAACACGTTCTTACTTAACCATGTATCGCTAGATAAAATGGTTTTATTTTTGCCATATCTTACCTGTCTTAATTAGGATGGAAGTTTTATGACAGCAGAGAACTTACCAGCTTTTGTTTGTTTTTACTACTACACACTGAGCATTCAGAACACTGCCTAGCATGTACTGGGTATTCAATACATATCTGCTGAATGACTGACCTCATCTGACTACTTTCTGCTTTAATCACTGTATTTCAACCACATACCTGTCTCTGAGCACATTTTTTTTTTTTGAGCACATTTTCAAACGTACTAAATTTGTTCCTGCCTTAGTGTTTCTGTGCATGCGATTCCCTTTCCCTATAATGAGCATCCCTTAGATGTCAGAATGGCTGAAACTTCATGGCAGTCAGGTTCAACTCAAATACTGTTTCCTCAGAGAGGCCTTCTCTGGTCAATTTAAAATAGCTCTCATGGTCACTGTCGCATCACTGTGCTTTATTTTAATGGCTTTTATCACTGTGAACAGGATCTGATTCATTTGTTTACTTGGGTGCTGTCTGATTGAAAATCAGCTCCAAGAGCACAGATAACCTTGTCTGTCTGTCAGGTACACTGCAGCATCCTTATTCCCAAGACCCCTGCTGGGCACACGGGAGGCATTCAGTACATACTGAGTGAACTAGCTTACAAGTAAAATAATAAAAAATGCTTGCTATTCAAGTTTGGTTTAACTTAAAATGAGTGTAAAATTTACTCACATTTTGGTGTTAATGTGTGACTAAACAGCATCACATGCGTATGATGTGTGTAGATGTATCAGAACCACCACAACAGTGAAACAAGTTTAATTTTTAATTTATTAGAACCCAGTAAGTGATGCTTTTTTAAAAATCAGAGTTTCCACCAAATTAACACTTAATCCAGGGCAAAAATACATTTTAAAAACCTAAATTTTAAGGCAGAAGGAAAACATTATAAAACCAGCATGTCTAATGCAGACTAGAATGTCGGACTTTTAAGAGATTCACATAGTATTTTATAGTACTAAAATGTTAACATAGTCAGAAATTTTACCAACTGGATAAAGGTTTCTCAGTTTATAAAATAGCTAGGCTTTAATTGAAGAAATTTTGCTGTGTAATTAAATAGCTACTGTATAAGCAAATGATTTTTTTATGGCAAAAGAATTAAAGCAGGTAATTAGATGCTTTTCATTTATAAAGATCTTACAGTATTAAAAATAACGTAATGCTGTGTTTTTAAAATTAATTCCCCCAAAACTGATGTTCAAAAATCTAATCAATTATCTTGAACTCCATTTTAAAAATTCTGTGAACTGTCATATCACTTCATTGTTAGACTATACTACTTATAAGGAAAGGCATGAATTGCTTACTTTGATATTGTGGGGGAAAATTTTTTGTAATTATTGCATCTTTTCCTGGTCACAAAATAACTTTCGTACCCTTCACACATGCACATCATGCTTCTTTATCGCTGTGAATTTGGATTTTGACTATAACCTGAGTGCAGAAAAAGAAAAGCATTTGTTTACATGCAATTAACAGTAGCCCTTCTGGCAAACAGAGTTAACGATTGGCCCTTATGATCAAAACTCTTTATTTTGGTGAAGAGGAGAAGTACTTTAAATTAGAAAACAAGGATTGGCTATGTTACACATTCTACTGAAGAGTGACAAGAAAGAAAAATGCATTTTAAATAATTTGCAAGTCTAGCAAATATGAGGTTGATGGGTTCTTCACTAATATATTAATTATAAACATCCTTCATCTTTATTACAAACTTTTAAGCTATTTTAATAAAATGGCTATAGACCTCACTGTACTTGTTTATCTGTGCATTAATAACGACATCTGTTAAAATTCCTTATTTAGTACTTCTGGAAAAGTCGACTCAAATAAGATCACTAAAGATTACCAAAAAAGCTTTGAAATACTGATTGCAGCTTCATTTCCAAGTTGAGCTAGCCCCTTTCTAGATCTGGCATTAAATCACACATATCTTCACCAATCTGAACTCTGAAAATACAAAAATGTTAGCCAGTGCTGGCTATAGTTAAACACTACAGGTATTATGTGAAAAAATAAAAATCGAAACTATATTGCAATCATGCATTCCATAATTTCATGAACTTAGTAAAGCGTGACTCACAAATATTGGTAAGTCTTTGCAGGCTAGCTTAACTTTCATCAGGCTTCTGCCAAAACACATTAGTTCTCATGTAAGATAAAAGAAATAGGGAAGTGATTTTTGCATACGTGCTGCCCAGCTTCCAATTTCCCCCATTTTATGTAACTATTCTAGGTATGAGGAGCCCTGGTGGTGCTGTGGGTTAGACTCTGGGCAAGGCCAATGGTTTAAAGCCACCATTTATTCTGAGGGAGGCTGTCTGCTTCCTGTAAGATTTACAGCCATGGAAACCCTTATCCAGGGGGCTGTGAACTAGATCGAGTCAATGGACTTGGCTGTGGGGTTCTAGGTATAACTTCATGAAGAGCAGGAGATGTGGGGTAGATAGAACAGAAACCTTGATTGTGCTAATAAGAATATATTAGTATATAAAAAGTTTTTCAGCAAATAATTGCTCTCACCGTGGTTATGCTATCTGTAACATATAAACTGTACAACTTTTCCTGTTTGTCCATTTGTGGAAAGAATTAGGCTCAATAAAATTTTAAATATACATTTGTTTGCTTTAAATGCAAAGATTACAGTTTTGCTTCTTTGTTTTTGCTTCAACTGTATCATAACCAAAAAAGTCTCTGCTTTGATAATACAATATGAAAAAAGTTCACATATGTACAGGATACATTCCTCCATCAAAGTTTTTACTTAAATCTATCTCAGTGTATCTTTACAATTGATACAACAGATCTTTACAACAAAAGTCAAGAAACAACAAATTAGAAATGATTCCATTTTACAGCACTTTAGGTTTTCTGAAGTTTTCTCTTAGGACTTAAAGGACATCATTGAACCGTTGCTTCCCATAGTTGGCAGGATCCATTTGAAGTTCTCGTTCTTCATCATCTGTAAGTAAAATAATTATATATCAGGAATATTATTTTTTAAATAATTTGTAGCAATCCAATTAAATGATGTCTCAATTTTTCTCGGCCATAGATAGAACTTTCTATTTGTTGTGAGCAAACATTTTTAACTGTCCTGGAAGGTTATTTAATTTTTACACGTTATAGATACATAGATCTCATTCACTGCCATCAAGTTGATTGCAGCTCACAGTGTACCGTGGGTCAGGGAAGAGCTGCCTCTGTGGGCTTCTGGGACTGTAACTCTTTATGGGAGTAGACAGCCTCACCTTTCTCCCAAAGATACACAGATAAGATATAAGCAGAGCTTGATAGGTATAGCTAGAAAATCTTTAGGAACCCACAAACATTGAAGAGGTAACCTTCTATATAAATATTTATATAGCGTGGGAGTAAGATCAGAAGGCAATTATTAGGTAGGCTTATTCTTTAAAAGACTGTCTATGTGCATGGCACATTTTTTAACAAACCTCACACCCTCCCTTAAGAGCTTCCTAGGCTGATGGCAACTCATTTGCAAGGGTGCTTAATACAATGGAGTGCTAGATTGTTATAAGATTTGTAAGAGCCCCCCAATAAAATGATTAATTAAAAAAACTTTCCTATTCATGCTATATGCATTATACGTGGGTGTACATTATTTATGTGGGTGTTATAAGTAGGAAAAATGCACTGTTTTGATAGAACCCTTTCTACATACATTTTCATGGTTTTAAAAAGCATTGTTTTTCTAATTATAAAAGTTGTGTATGCGTGCTTGCTTTGGCGGCACATATACTAAAAAGTTGTGTACGCTCATCATGCACAAATTTTTAAAATAAAATGGGGGGCGGCGCAGAGAAATTCACTCACGATGCGAACAAGCTTTTAGTCAGTTTTCTTGCGACTGTGACTAATTTACCCCTGACTTCTTAAAAGGGACATACGGATGAAAAATTTACCTTTTCTTGGCCAAGCAAAACACTATATCATATCGTTATACAATAAAATTCTCAAAGGTACTTTGAGTAACTACATCAGATTGCCCCAGATAGTGCGTTGGCGTTTGAATTCTTTATTGGCTGTTGTCAGGCATGTCTGGTTCCTTCCTGGCTAACAGCTGTCATTTCGCATTATTGTCAGCTTATCTGTCAATAGTGATCCTTTTCTTCTAATTTTGCTACAAACTCCAGGTTTCAAAATAAGATCAACCAGAACATTGCAATTATGTCCGAATTAGAATGAAAAGTTTCATCAGAGCCTGTGAGGCTCCCTTTTGAGTCCGTGACTTCTTATGACCCCCTTTTGGGTTTTTAGCCGCATTAAAAATGGACTTTTCTTACTTCCTAATTCATAGTTACAATTATACAATAGCCTGGTTGTTTTATAGACATTACTATAAGAATAATTGTCTGAAAATGTATAGCATAAAGACACAAGTATTAGAATCAAAATTTACATGTGTACTATAGTTCCCTAAAATGTATTCCTTTAGGCTTGGTTTTTATTCTTGGGTTCTCTAGTGCATGCCATGGTAAGATTTTGTTCTAGTAAGATACCATATGGTATTTACTATACTGTAACTTTCCATAACAATGTGCTCATTTATTCATTAAAAATGTCGAATAAACCAACTTTCTCCTTCCAATAACTTTCCTCTTGATCTTCTAGAAAATCTTAGTTAGAATTGCAGGCAACCATTCTGAACCAAAATTCTTAACAAATTGATCTCTATCTTCAATAGTATCATTTGCTTAGTATAAAAACTTAATCTGTTAGTGTGTTAGAGCTTAAATTATAAACATGCCATCTACTGTGTTCTAATCAATTTATTATTAAAGAACTCTGTACTATTAAAATATTTTCCTTTATTTTAAAATGTAAAATAATCAATAACACCTCTCCAGAAAGTTTTCCTCAGGCCCCATGTTATAGGGACTCACCTTATGGCTAGAAACACATCTTTAAGGTCTTAGAAATCAAACAAAGGCTTAGTCTATATCTAACAGTAGAAAAAGCTACTTACTGTAAAGGAGACTTTCTAGAAATTAGCAGGAAATTTAATGAAAGTAAAATTGTTATGAGATTTTTAAATGAATAAAAGTAAAAAGAAAATGAGATAAAAACAAAACAAAGGTCTTGGTATAGAAAAACTGAATTCTAGTCCTGTATGCGCACTCAAAAATATAATTTAGTGGGTGAAGGGAGACAGCAGTTGGTGTAAGATATGAAAATAATAATAATTTATAATTTATCAAGGGGCCATGAGGGAGGGACCGAGGGTGGGGGTGGGGGTGGCGGGAGGAATTGAAGACCTGACACCAAGGGCTCCATAGAAAGTAAATGTCTAGGAAATAATGATGGCAACATATGTACAAATGTGCTTGATACAAGTGATGTATGGATTGTTACAAGAGCTGTAAGAGCCCTCAATAAAATGCTTCAAAAGAGAAAAAGATCTAGGAAAAAAAAAAAATATATATATATAATTTAATTACTGAACCACTTGAGTCCTCTCATTACCTTTTCAGTTGAATAGAGGTAACAACTGCCTTTCTTACCTCAAAATACGATAAGGAGTATGAATATATTCCTTAATTATAAATTCTACATAAATATAAGGAGCTTTTTAGTTTTATTCATTTATACTTTCCAGCAAAGTTTTATTATGGTGCCTTCACATTTTTTCAGAATTTCATAGTATAACTTTTATAATTTTTTTACACTAATTTATCATTTATACTAACTGAAGCCCATTTTTGGTGTAGCTCTTTTACCTATAGTTCATGTTTCCATTAAGAAGATCTTTGCTTTTATCTGTAAAATAGGATGAAATTACCTGACCAAACCTGATGTAGAATGACAGATAATCTTAAATACGAGGGCAAGTCAAAAAGTGTTGGCTATAAAATCACAGAAACCTTTATTAAACAAAAATATCAAACTGTGAAGCTATTGTTTCTTGACCAATCATCCATCTAAGCCCGTGGGCCATACAAGGCTCGGGAAGTCATTAGTACCAGCTGATATCACATGCCTCTTCAAAGAAACTGTTCCAGCCATCACTTGAGGGGTGAGTTAATTATATGTTTGACCCGCATGGCCTGTGAAGGATGCTATAAACATCCAAATGGCCCTTGGTAGATAAAGGGTTCCCCATCCTGATCGAGGTCTATACACTTCCATGTCTTTAACCAGTCCCTGAGGAATTCTATATTTCTCCATTTACAGCACATCAAAGCAACAGTTTTGGTAGCCTCAAGGGGTTCAAATCATGTTCCTGAGAAATGCTCTTTGAGTTTGGGGAACAAAAAGAAGTCTGAAGAGGTAAGACGTGGTTATAGGTCAATGGGGTGAGCTTTCCCAATTAAATTTTCAGAGGACAGCCCTTGCTAACCTCAAGAATGAGAAGGTGCATGGTCCTGATCCAAAAACATTCCTCAGCCCAGCCCTTTTCTCTTCTTCACCAAAGAAGTTTTCGATTTTCTTAAACCTTCTTCCTAGTAAGCCCTTTATGACTAGCCTGTTTGCTTTGAGAAAATCTATCAAGATTACCCCTTGGGAGACCCAAAATACAGTTACCATGACCTTCCAGCTGACCTTTCTTGCTTGAATTTAAGTGGACCAGAAGATCCCCTCAGAAACCACTGGTTTGACTGGACCTTGCTCTCTGACGTCACTGGTAAATCTAGAAACAATCCATTATGATTTGGTCAGCGACACTGCCATCATAGCTTCGATTTTGCTTAGGAGCCTGGGGGAAAGGTCAGCTCTTTGAGTTAGCCAAAAGCTTGCTGAGGCCAAGATGCTTGCTGAAACACGAAAATGCTAAGCTATGTGAGATTCTAAATCCAGAGGCAATCACGTCAGTGGTCATCCTATGGTCTTCCACCATTTTCTGGACTCTCTCCAGTTTCTTTTATAAGTTTCTGGGTTTTTTTTCCAGTTTCATTTACAGTGACAGTTTTCTTTCCTTTTGGCTCATCTTTGAGGGCTTCCTGACCCCTCTAAAAACTGTTGTTTCACATGCCACAACATTCCTGTAAATTTGTTGTGAAGCATACATGATTTGGGAGGATGCCTACTTGAGTTTTGTTACAATATATTAGCGCAGATCTCAAAAGTATTTTCCCCTCCCCAATGGCATAAGAATCTCCTTTTGAAAAACAGGCATCCTAAGACTAAGACAAGGGTATCAGTAGAAGAACTTGTTTGCAGCCATCACAGGTCACAGAGACATGTTTATACACGCTTTCTTTGTAACAGACCGATCCAGGTAGGAACCCGAACAACAGTACATTTTTTAGGTTCTCTCATATAATTATAGACACTAATCTTTAAGTCCCTTTTAAAATGCAGCAAAGTCTGTAAACAACAACTTATGAACGTAATATAAATTAAAGGAAATGTAACTAGAAATTCATTAAGAATCGATTAACAAACCCTTAAATTCATTCTGAAAACAAGAGAGGGCTACCTCCATAAAGCAAGCTCTACCAAGACAATAAAGTTTCAATGTAAACACTATACTTATCTAGTGTTTATAGTGTGAAAGGCTCATTCTAACTGCTTAAGAAATAGTCATTTAGTCCCTATTGCATTAAATACTATGTTTATTCCTATTTTACAGATAAGGAAACTGAGGCATAAAGGTTAGATAACTTGCTTAAGTTGACAGAGCTAGAAAGTGGTGGAACTGTGATCTAAAACCAGGCAGTCTGGCTGAAATCCAAGCACTTAATTGCTATATTAAGTTGCCACTCATAGATATACTTAGCAGCATCCATGCGTCCCATATTCTAGTAAGAAAATCCAGAACTTCTACAGTATTAAAGATAAGAATAGGGGAAATTTTATTTTTGATGGAATTAAAATAAATTCCATCTTATTACAATAAACTATGAATTAAAAGATACATTATTCTTCAGATGTGTAATGTTTTCAGAGTTAATCTTTTCATTGGGTCACTAATAGAATTTTTGCTTTTGTTTTTTAACACCAATGTAAAAATAGTTACTTACTTTAGGATACTTTAAAACATTAGATTTAAATTTCAAAATAAACCATGATTGTAAATACAGAAAAGACAAGCCTTACTAATTCCGAATTCTACAAGGAAACACTTCTCAGTTCACCATCCAGAATTTCTGAGACCAAAAGCATAGCAAAGTCAGAACCTCAATTATGTAGCTGGAATCTCCATTCTTCAGGAGCTCACTGCTGGAGAAAGCACCCCTACTACTCACCAGAGCACAAAAGAGGCCCCACTGCTGGACCCTCAGCAGTACTTCTGAAGTGCAGTGCATACTTCATCTTGGTACCCCTGGCTGATGCACACAGAATGAAATTCTGCCCAGTCCTGAGCCATCCTCATGGTGGGTTGTGGATGGCCCGTAGAGTTTTCATAGGATAATTTATGGAAGTAGATAACAAGATCTTTCTGACTAGTCTGTCTTAGTCTGGAAGCTCTGGTGAAACCTACTCAGAATCGTAACACACCTCCACTAACAGACATGATGATGGCTCCACATTGGCCAGGAATCAAACTCTGGTCTTCTATTCGGAAGGTAATAATTCTACCTCACACCAAGTCGAATAAGATTTTAAATGGCAATCCCCAGTTCAAGAATGATTCATTTGAAACCAAGGAAAGCAAAAAACAAAACAAATCTAACAAAACCTCCCTACAATCAGAATATCATTTTCTTAGGTTCCTTAGCAACAATGGATTTATCTAGAGAAAGGAAAGGCAGGGCAGTGTGAGGGTACTGGGCGCCTGAAATGCAAAGTGAGAATGAGAACTGGGGATTGTTACAGGTGGGAAAGGAGGCACTGAAGCTGAATGTCGATAAAAATATTAAGCTGAAAATTTATAAGTTATCAAAACTTATTAACAATCATAGTTGGAATTAGTTGTTCTAATAAAAAGCTCAAAATTACCCAACATAATGTTAGAAGCCCTTTAGAAAAAAATTAGAGACGTAAACCAAGAAAGCTTATAAACCAGAAGAATTATTACTTTAGCCACAGTTATTAGAATAAAAGCACAATGGGAAAAGCATAGCATTATCAGTTAACAACATTTACTCTATGTATGCTGAGTACTATGGAGGCAGGCATGGAGGCAGAAGAGGATACAAACAAAATAGAAGGCAAAATAAATGAAAACAAACCCCTGCCCTCCAAGAGCTTACACTCTAATTAGCAATATGATATACATGCAATAAAAATCCCTTAAACAACATTATAAATAATTGCAAATAAATATAATCCAAACAAATCACAAAAGCAATGATGGAAAAAATGACAAAACTGAAAACAGGATGGGATTAAATTATGAGTATTATTTATTCAGTATTACCCCAAAAATGCTTGAGAAGTTCCCACTCATATATATTTAACTCCTAGCATTAATCTTTTTTCTAGTCCCATTAACAACAAAAAAAACAAAACTACACAATGAAAATAATGCCTAGCTAAAAGTCAGTCTTTAATTTGCCCTTTTCCCATTAACTAGAAGTATTCTAGGACATTTTTTTCTTTTGAGTTTTATCATGAATGTAAATAAAATTTTAGTTACTTTAAAAAGAGCTCAGGATAACAATTTGAAAACAAATTGCACTGAAAACTTTCATGCATATTACAAAAATAGAATACACCACATACTAAGTTCATAATCAACAGTTACAGATAAAGCTCTACAAATACTGCTAAACAACATAAGCAGACAGAAACAGGCCAAAAACTTGCAGCGAAGCAACAAACTCTTATATACATGCATGGGTGGGGCTGCATGCACACAGATTCTGAACTTTCATGAAAAGTTCAGAGGTAAAATGTTGAATCTGTGTATTAAATGTAAACGATAAATCTTCTCAAACTGGCTTTTAAATATAAATGTTAAGCCTCTCAGTGAAAATTTAAAAACAGTTCTCCCACACTATCAATAGTCAAATAATCTTCAATGTGGAGGAAACCATTCCTTTATAACAAGAAATCTACCTGGGCAATATTTGGACCTAGAATAATGCAGTATTTTCAGATGATGAAATGGAAAACACTCTCTTGGATTATTTGCCTTACATCATATGTAGTTTCTTACACACTTAACAGAAATTTCGTGAAGATTCTGGGTTTCAAATTATAACTGCATCTAGGATACATATATAGATTTCACATAGATAGGTATAGTTTAACTACTATTGAGTCTGACTCAGTGACCCTATAGGACAGGGTAGAACTG
The DNA here is from genome assembly GCF_000313985.2 of Echinops telfairi. Classification (NCBI taxonomy): domain Eukaryota; kingdom Metazoa; phylum Chordata; class Mammalia; order Afrosoricida; family Tenrecidae; genus Echinops; species Echinops telfairi. The sequence continues at coordinate 2,585,554 of NW_022103905.1, read as the reverse complement.
CCCCTGTGGGTTTCCCAGATGAACTCTTTGCGGGAGTAACAGCCTCATCTTTCTCCCTCAGAGCAGCTGGCGATTTCAAGCTGCTGCCCTTGTGGTTAGCAGCCCACTGCGCAGCGCACTGTGACGCCAGGGCTCTTTTGTAATATGTAAGATACTCCAAAGAAAACGTAACATTTAAATCATTATATATGTCTATAAATGCCACTATCATAGAATAGTTCCCAAAATAAATGGGAAAACGTCATAGAGCCTCTTTGATTTAATAAGGCTGCACTGCTAGTAATAAATGGGGACAAGTCTACACAAATTCAACCACGAACTGAGAGGTGGGTTTCACGGTCACAGCATGGAGGCCAGGCCCACGCTCACCTTGGACGTCTTCCTCTCCACCATCACCATCTTCTTCCTCATTGTAAGCCAGCTCAGCCTGCTTGTCTGCCTCATACTCACCTACGTTACCATCATCCCCATTGTAATCTGCCAGTTTAGAGCCATGCTGCGGATCAACAGGGGACTCATTCTCATCAAAGAACCGGCCTGTGAAGTAGGTAGAGGATTAATTCAAGAGCAAAGAGAGAAGGAAAGAAGGAACCTACACTGAAGGCAGACCAGAAAAGTGGACAAACGAAACCTAGCAACTTTCAGGTACATTTTCTGAAGGTTATCCAAGATAAAAGTAAGAATGAAGACTCTAAAACTAACTTTTACTTAAGAATTTAACTTTTGTGTTAATTTTAGTACTTGCTACTTGAGAATATTTTGTATTATATTATCAATATCATAGAAAAAATTTCCCCCCAATTTCTGCATTTTTTGTGGCCTAACACATCTTTTCATTCAGTCATAGTGATTCGGTACAGCGTCAATGTCCATGGAGGGAAGGCAGATAGGATATCAGAATCTGAAGAGGTATGATATTTTGATTAAACATTCCAAGTACTTTGGCTTTATACTTTCTCATTTTCCAAACCAGGTAAGGTTCCTGGGAATGAAAATTTATGAAAACTGGCCAACATGAGGCTGTACGTGTTTGTAACAACAAGAAATCAAGCAGAAGAGCAATATTCAACAAGTAGACATTGAAAATAAAGATGTCAGGCATTCTAAGATGGGACTCATAAACACACGTAAGCACTCTTAACATTAAATACAATTATTTTGACATTAAATATAATTAGCATAAAACAAATTTTATTTTAATCCCTAAAACACAAATGACATTAACTTTTAGGTGATGAAGGATTTAAAGCTTGAAAAATTATAAGAATTTGTTGATTTTACCACTCATTACAATTTCACTACTACTAATTTCATTTCCAGTTAAATTCGTTTTTCCTAGTGAATGTACAACTAAAATTACTATTTTAAATTCTTAACTTCCAATATATAACTATTTTTGGCTATAAACATTAATGGATACAATTTGATGTATCAGATCAAAATTTACAATGCAATGGGGCATTCATTAAGAAAAAAAGTTTCCTTTGTTTGGAAAGGAAGGTTAAATGCCAGTGGGGATAAAATATGGAAGTATTAGTCAATTCTATACCACATCACCAAATAAATATATTTCTAATTGCTGGGTAAAGATAAAAATAAATCAAGAAAATAATAAAAAACCAAGCAACATTTAGGCATTTAAAAGCAGGGAGGAACATAAAAAGTATTTGGGGCCAACAAAAAGAACATGAACTCATCTTGAATCTATTCCAGAGTAAGGTTGGGGTGTATAAAATGAATGAATGAATGAATGAATGAATGGGAAAGTGGATAAAATAGTGCTAGGGAAAAGAAACTGGTATATGAGAAGGCAGAAAAAAGGAACAAGAGACGTCAACTCTGAGAAGATGAGTTTATCTGTGAGAAATCAGGGCTAATGTTTCCTAATGATATTAATACAGAATGAACATCATAATAGTTTTTATTATTTTGTCTTTTCCTAATGATAAATTATGGCAATGTAAACAGGAAAAGGGGAAATTTAACATAAGTGGTATTTTCTTTTCTTCAACATATAGTATTTATGTGTAGATAAACTAGCTGGCACATTTAAATTATCTTTATGCAATGTAAAACTATTGCTTTCAGCATATAAACATTTTTAATTAAAAAAAATTTTTTTTATGCAGTCGAGTTTCCCATATTTGGGGAAATTGCAGGGGTCAGCACATCCGGAATGCAATGGATAAGTCTTGTGCTGGGAAAACTACCTTCGTGATCATGGTATCTCCCCTGCCAGCTAAGTATAACAAACATTTTAATATGATAGTTATCAGTAAGTTTTTCAAAATACTTTTTACTCCAAGAATTTTTTTCATTCTCTATCAGAATTCAGACTAAACCAATGTGAATTCAATCACAAAAATTCCATTCTAAAATCAGTGATATGCAAATACCTAATAATTAGTAACAAAAGTGGATGACCACACAACTGCCCTTTGTTAAATCACAATCTTTGCTAAATTTCCATGGAGAAAGATCTAAAACCTTAATACTGGGTTCAAAAGAAAATAAACCTAGTTGTACCATACCAGGATTTATTTTTAAACTTTTAAATTTATTTGCCAGCATCTTGATAGAGATCTACAGGGTAGTCCATTCTAAGATGCTTGTATTTTTCTTTCTAATACCATCTTATTTAAAATAATTCTCCCATTATAAAAAATGTGCATTATCTTTTCATGCTTTAAAGTATGAACTTCTTTCTTTAGGATATCACTTCTTTAAACACATATGTCCTCAATTAGCAAGTTTAAATATAAATAGTATCTATTTTTAAAGAAACAACATCTTTCCTGTTTCCAGTGCCCATACCCAAGAGAGTAAAACGTGTTACAGAGTCCACCACACACAGTGGCAGTCAAGTTGGGGAGATCAGATAAACTTCACATTAAGCACTGTTTCAATATGACAGCAGATGTTAAAAAGTATGTTGCAGTTGTTGTTAGGTTCCACTGAGTCAGTTTCTCTCCATAGCGACCCTATGCACAAAGAACAAAACATTGCGGGTCCTGCACCATCCTCACAATTGTTCCTGTGCCTGAGCCCATTGTGGCAGCCTCTCTGTCAATCCATCTCATTGAGGGCCTTCCACTTTCTGCTGTCCTCCACTTTACCACGCCTGGCATCTTTCTCCAGGAACTAGTGTCTCCCGACAATATCCAAAGTATGTAAGACAAATTGTTGCCATCCTTGCCTCTAAGGTGCACCCTGACTGTACTTCTTTCAAGACAGATCTGTTTGTCTGTGTTAGACAGGGTTCTCTAGAGATAAAACCAGATTGCTGATAATCTTATATATTTATTTATAAAGATAG
>NW_022103905.1:2574510-2576125 GCF_000313985.2 Echinops telfairi | reverse complement strand
AATATTTTGTCATAGAATCTTTCAATATTACAACTTAAATTTGTTCATGAGTTCTTTCAGTCTCACATATGCTGAGTGTGTTTTTCCTTTTTAGTGTTCTAATTCTAGATCTTTGCAGATTTCATTATAATATATGACTTGGCCTTCTCGAGCTGCCCTTTAAAATTTTCTATTCAGATTCTTTGACTTCATCATTTCTTCCATTGGCTATAGCTGCTATATGATTAAGAGCAAATTTCAGTCTTTTCTGATATCCAATTTGATCTTTTCTTTGTTTTTTTAAAAAATCATTTTATTGAGGGGCTCATACAACTCTTATCACAATCCATACAAACATCAATTGTGTAAAGCACATTTGTACATTCATTGCCTTCATCATTCTCAAAACATTTGCTCTCCATTTAAGACCCTAACATCAGCTCCTCATTTTGCTCCCTCCCGCCCCACTCCCCATTCCCTCATGAGCCCTTGAATAATTTATAAATTATTATTTTATCATATCTTACACTGTCCGATGTCTCCCTTCACACACTTTTCTGTTGTCTGTCCCCCAGGGACTTTCTTGTGTTTTTTTAATGACCGTGTACTTTTTTCATTAATGATGTTACTGATGTCCTCCCACAGCTGATCAGGACTTCTGTCATTAGTGTTCAGTGCATCAAATCTGTTCTTGAGATGTTCTCAAAATTTGGGTGGAATAGATGGTTGGTTGTATTTTGGCTCTCGTGGAATTGCAATGTTCTTCAGCTTTAACTTGAGCAATTGATGGAAAATGCATAATGCAAATCAGTATAACTGAACGTTAAATTATAGAGCTGTCAGGTAACTTGTTTTCAAAAAGCTACGCGAAGCAGAAATCGGTATGGGCTGGATTTCAAAGGGAAGGTCTGGAGCAGGAGCACGGCAGTGTGATGGAGGAATTCGTCCTCTCTCTGCCGTCGTTAGCAACCTTACTGGACAAAGTGGCTGTAAGTCTCTAAGAAGCAGAAAGTCTCATCTTTTCCCCAAGGCGCAGTGGTGGTTTTAAACTGCTGACCTTGCAGTTACCAAGTCAATGTGAACACACTAGGCTACCAGAAGCATGCAAACAGGTAACGTTTAAGATAGAGTATTCAGAAGATGGTAAAGAGCTTACCTTGACAGGATTTACATTAGATAGTAGAAAAAGAAGTTTGGACAGGTATGCTGGGGATAATTGTACCCAAAACAAAACCTACAGACATCAAACAGATTCTGACCCACAGCGACTACAAATTCAAGACTGCCAATCTTTATGGGAGCAGACAAGCTCATCTTTCTCCTGAGGAGTAGGCATATAAAAGCGAAGAATATTCAAGTGAGGATGTCAATCAAGAAGCAATATAAAAATATCTTAAATAACAGTTGTATTATTTTTGTCAGGTATTAATATTTTTTCATTAACATTTGAAATTTCTTTCTTATTAACAATCTAGTTTTGTGTACCTCTTTTATTGTTCTTATTTAATATAACTGTATGAAATCATAAAGTACCTTTCAGTATATCTTTTTTATACTTAAAGCATTCATTAGGGCACCAAACCGGTTGTTAAATTCTTTGAATCCCACCACTGGTAATACTCAGAATAGAACAACT
>NW_022103905.1:2570711-2572854 GCF_000313985.2 Echinops telfairi | reverse complement strand
TATTGTAAAACATTTCAAGTATCAGATTACAAACTTTAAATACTTTTTAAAAAAGGTAACAAACAACTACAGGCAATCTCAAGGTTATGAACAAGATCTGTTTCTAGGTATGTCTTTAAGTCTTACAGGTGCATATGGTTCTTATTTAGTTTGTTGGCACTACAACAGGCTAAGCACTGAGCTACTAACCACAGGTTGGCAGTCTAAACTCACCAGTCATGCTGAAGAAGAGAGATGAGGCTGTAGGTTCCCATAAATGTTTAGTCTAGCTAGGCTTACTGGTGGAACAGATATGGGTGTGTTAGGCAGCTAGCTTAGGGACAGGGGTTTGTCTCTCCCATCCCTGCAAATACCCCCATAGTCTGGGGCCATAAAGGTTGGAAAGAAATCAGGCAACCATTAGATACCTATGAAAACTCCAAACTGAGTATGCTTGTACTCAAGCCCCGAGCCAGGTAGGAGGTATACCTGGGCGGGCCAAATGAGGCTCAGGCTCATGATATCACCCAGGTGGGCTTAAATTAGCCAATGGGGTCAACCAATACGATCAACCACACCTTCCCACAGCTAGGGGGTGGACTAGAATAAAGGCAGAGAGCATGCTCTGGGATGTTCTCTTACCCTGCTCCTGGTCAGAGGCAGGTAGAGGGGGAGGGTCTGGCATGTCCCCCTCCTGTACATGTATGCCTATTGTACAATCCCTTTCCTGTTAACATATGTGCTTGCATGCCTGAAATTATATAAGCTCATGAGATTACATTACTCTCCCCCACTCTCTGCTCGAACCTGGCACCTGGTCATAACTGAGGAAGTGAGCCCTTGCATGCTTTATCTTGTCTGATGTCTCTTTAATTTACTCCTCAATTACGCAACCTCCCCTTGGACCCATTCGGTTGTGGGGAGGCTGGTCCCCCACACATGAGTTGCAATCTTGATGCAACTTGAAAGTGAGGTTGGAGTTTGGAGGAGTTGGTTCAATTATTTCAAAGAGAAGGCAAATTTGCACAATATACAGGGCTTTCCTGTAGGACATTTCTCAAGCACGAGAGGGTATTTCAGTCAAAAGAAACTAAATCATGTACTTTAATTCTTATCATGAATCAAATCAAAAACACACCACAATACTTTTATGCTTCATGGTTCACTTTGTCTCATTCTTTTAAAACAAAATTAATCAATCTGAGTTGGCTACAGTTAGTTTAAAGCTTTACTCTAAAGCAGCAGTTCCCAACCTGTGGGTTGCAACCCCTTTGGAGGTTGAACAACCCTTTCACAGGGCTCACCCAATTCATAACAGTAGCAAAATTACAGTTATGAAGTGGCAACAAAATCATTTTGGGGGGTCACCACCACATGAGGAGCTGTATTAAGGGTCGGGGCATGAGGAAGGTTGAGAACCACTGCTCTAAAGGAATTCGCCTTTCTTTTCTAGCTTTCATCACTTTGTCACCAGTCACTAACACATTCAATGGACTCTTAGCACTTACTCAATTTAGCACCAGAGTTCTGACTACTCAGGTAAACTCAGGGTTCATGACACTAGACAAATTGTAATCTGTTGAGGCATGAGTTAAAATTGTGAGTGTCCGGAGGGTGGGGTATGCAAATTGGGACACAAATATTACTCTAGGCTTTCCTCATCAGACAATAGATAGGGTTACTACTGACTGGCTTGGATGTAATTAGTTCTTCTTGTCTTCTATCAACCCAGTTAGGCCAATCTTAGTGTCAGTATAGGAAAGGCCTGAATTGGGAGGTAATTTGCTTCTTTTGATACAAAGCATAGATCAAACAGATATAGCAACTGCACTTGGGAGAGATAGCTAAACAAGCTCACATACACTCAAGTGTGTAATTTAATCATGCACACTAAGCATTTGGACTCTCCATGTGAACATCGGTATTTAAAGATTTTTTAATACATAGAATAGACAAGGCTATAACTGACGAAATAAACAGTATTATGGTTTACATTTTATAGAAGGTTAAAGATTTTCTTATATTTTATTATTTATAGGTATGCAGAGACGTAGGAAGAATATTAAAAAGAAAAATCTATGTCCTCAGAGCTTTGTCAAATTTTATTTCTGCCATATTTGTTTCAAATTTTTTTGACTTTTAAAAAAATCATTTTATTGGGGGC
>NW_022103905.1:2562694-2570123 GCF_000313985.2 Echinops telfairi | reverse complement strand
CCTAAAATCTCAACGAATGGATGCTAAATATAAGAATTATGTTTTCATATAGCAATAGGTCGTTAAACTTTATATATAAGACATCTGGGAAGGAAAGGATCAGCTCAGTATGCCTGGGTTGCTTAAACCTTGCATCCAAAGAAAAGCTTGTTCTCAGGAGTGTCTCCTAATTGGCTCTTGAGAAGAATCTTAGAGCCCTTGGAATATTCTATATTTTTGTATAACAGAAGTATTGGGCAATGAGGTCCTAGTTTGATTAATTTCCCTTAACAAAGTGATTTATACCAATGTACTTGGGAGGGCAAGGGGTCTGCAGTCTGAGTAGCTACGCTTAGTCATTAAATAAATGACCTCAAATACAAAACCCTGTGTATCAAGGCTTAAGTGAGCTTCCCTGATTAGCAATACCTCACATGCTATATCACACATTGTTGTTGTAGGTATTAAGTAGGTCCCTGCACAATTCCACTGGGACGTGACATCTAGAAGCTTGTGCCTGGTTTTCTGAACTTGACCCCACATGCCTTTTCCTTTTGTTGATATTAATCTTTATTCTTCCTCCGTAATAAACAAGAACCACAAATATACTAGCTTTTCTGGATCCTGTGAATTCTAGTAAATTTTCAAGCTTGTAGGTTGTCTTGATGTTTATATTTTATAACTCACTCTATTCCTTTCACATTTTACTTTTGGTATTTATGCATGCACTGTGGCTTGACTCATTAATTTGAATGAATATTTTATACTATTCCATTGTATGTGTGGTTACCAAACCACAATCACCCACAGCCATTGAGTTGGATTCTGACTCATAGCAACCCTACATAGGGTTTCTAAGGTTGTGTATCTTTATAGGAGCAGATACTTTCGTCTTTCTCCTATGGAGTGACTAGTGGGTTTGAACTGCCAACCTTGCCATTAGCAGCCCAACTCAACCTACTATGCCACCAAGGCTCTTTATACACTGTACACATACTGTAGTTCATTCTCATATTAGCACCTCATATCTTCATTTAAATTACTTCTTTTATGTAATGGCCAATGTACCTTCCTGTGTATATGCCTCCAATCTACTTATTTTATTTTTAAAACTTTTTATTGGGAAAACATACAAAGCAGATCATCAGTCTTACATTCAATGATTCATACACATTATGTTTCCTCTCACTCATTGTAATCCCTTCAATATAACATCACCCATCCCACCTCCATCCTGAATTTTCTGTCGCTATGCCTCCTTTTTCTTACCCTCCTGAACTTTGTCCTTGGGTAAATGCTGCCTCCCTGATCCCTAATGGTAGATTATTTTAAAGAATGTACATCTCCATAGTGTTATTGTTCCCCTTATAGACCTAACCTACCTATTGTGTGGCTGAAAATCAAGACCGGACCAGAGGGGTTCAGTGAGTGCAGGGATTTCAGTTCCAACCCTGAAGGGTGAACAAAAGGTCAGAGTTTTGGGACTCCTATAGTCTCTATCTGATCGGCAAGCTTGATCTCATTCGTGATTTTGAGTTTGGGTCCACATTTTATCCTACTCAATCCAGGTCCTTCTAATATGATCCTTTTTCAGAGTATCTGGTAGTGGTAGTTGGGCACCATTTAGTTCTTAGGGTCTCAGGGTTGTGGACATTGAAATTCCCATGGTCCACTTAGTCCATTGGGCTAATTGCTTCCATGTGTCTTCAATTTTCATCTCGCTTCTTTCTTCTGGACAGGGAGAGACCAAGAGTTGCACCTTAGATAGCTGCTTTTCACCAGAATAGGATGTAGACTGAGGACCATGTTGAGCCAAATGACCTAGGTGTCCCTGAGACTGTGGTCCTGAGTCCTCAAGCCCAGCAACTCATTCCCTCAAGGTGTTTGGTTATATCTAAGAACTTTTCAGAACGTTCTCTCCTGCATGCCCATTAATAGGAGGATGAATGGACTCCCCGTATGTGTAGCATGCATGAACAAGCGTGGTGGCATAGTGGTTTCCAGTTGGACTGCTAAGACAGGGTCAGCAGTTTAAGTCCACCATTCCTCTACAGGAGAAAGATGAGACTACCTGTTCTGTAAAGATTTATTTTCTCAGAGACCATTTACAGAGTCGTTAAGAGTTGGAATCCACTTGATGGCTGTAGCCTTTTTTGGATGGAACGAGATACAGTAGTTACAGCAAAAGCAAATACTCATGTGTAAGCAATCTCAAGGTTTTCCTCTAGAGATATTTGAGTATTCTCCCACTTTCCCTCCTACACAACTGTTCAGCCTGCACATCTGTCCATTCACTTCTTGTAGAGCACTGCTATTGCAGGGCTGGTGTATCAGGGTTATTTGCGCTTCTGTTACTTTTGGCTCTTCCAGTGCCTTTCTCCTCTCTTTTTTTTTTAAACCTCCCTTTTACTTTATAATGTCATACAATTCACCTAAGCTCTTGAAATTTACTTCACTTCCCTTTGGAAGTTTTCTAACTACAATTTTCCCTCTTTTTACTTCATAATTGTTTTCATTACAAACTGATTGTCTCGGGTTCCTTATTTCAGATTTAAGCTTTGTTTAACTTTGGAGACCTCTTTCACTGGGTTGACTTTTGGGTGGTAGTACTGTCATGTATATTCATCTCAGCTTGTTGTATACTGCCTTTAGTTTCCTGGCCAAAGGACTCCTTCTAGTAAGGTTGGTCTGGTTTGTACAAATTGCCTTTATGTTTATCTGGAAATGTCCTAATTTTGCCATTGTACTTGAGGGACAATTTTGCTGGGTGTACTACTTGATTGCTAATTTTTTTCTTCCAAATCTTATGTCATCCCATTGCCTTCTTGCACCAATGGTTTCTGCTGTGAAATCAGAGTTAAAAATCTTATTCTTTTTGTAAGGTAACTTGTATTTTATACAAGCTGCTCTCAGGATGTATCTTGGCGATTTCTCTTTGGGATCGATCTTATTTGGGGTTTATTCAGATTCTTTCATTCATCTTTCCTTGTCTCTCATGATCTTAGGGAAGCTTTCTTCTAACAACTCAAATAATTTTTGTTTGTTTGTTTTTTAATGTCTTCCTGTTCTAGAATACCAATCACATGTTTGTTATTTCTCTTGGTAGTGTCTCTCATAATTCTTAGACTTTTTTCAGTATTTTTTTAAATTTTATTCAATTGTTCCTCTAAAAGACTAGTACTAAGGGATTTGTCTTCAAGCTCACTAGCTTACCCTTCCCTGGACTCACTTCTGCTCCTTTGTCCTTTCAACATATCTCTTTCTGAAATATTAATATTAATCTTCTGGATTACTAGTTCCTGGTTTTGTTTCTAATTTTTCATTAATCACTTGGTTATGTAGGGTCTCCCTGAATTCTTTTTAAAGCTTTTCTGTGTTTTCCTTGCTTTTATCTGTAGCTTTCTTATTCTTCTGTTAGTCCATTGAAGGTACCTTAATATCATTCTTTTGACTTCCTTAATAGGTAGTTCCAATACCATTTCATCTTTAGAAAGGTATTCTGGCTTCATGTTTTGATAACTTGTTCTTCACGTGGGCTGGAACTGTAGATTATTTTTCTGACATTAGGTGTTATTGTAGTTGTATTTAATTATATGTACATTATGTTTCTTATTGGTCTTTTGATAAAAACTCGAAAATCATTGCCATTGAGTCGATTCCAACTCAGAGTGACTTTATATAGGGTTTCTATTTTTTAAATCGTTTTAGGGGCTCATACAACTCTTATCACAATCCATACATACATCAATTGTGTCAAGCACATTTGTACATTCATTGCCCTCATCATTCTCAAAACATTTGCTCTCCACTTAAGCCCCTGGTATCAGCTCCTCATTTTCCCCTCCCTCCCCGCTTGCCCCTCCCTCATGAGCCCTTGATAATTTATAAATTATTATTTTGTCATATCTTGCCCCATCGGACGTCTCCCTTCACCCACTTTTCTGTTGTCCATCCCCCAGGGAGGAGGTCACATGTAGATCCTTGTAATCGGTTCCCCCTTTCCAACCCACTCTCCCTCTATGCTCCCAGTATCTCCACTCACACCACTGGTCCTGAAGGATCATCCGCCCTGGATTCCCTGTGTTATATAGGGTTTCTAAGGCTGTAAATCTTTATGGAATCCGATAGCCTCATCTTTTTCTCACAGAGCAGTTGGTGGGCTTAAACTCCCTGCAGTTCAAAGCTTACCCAACAGCGCCACCAGGGTCGGGTTTTTTTTTTTTTTTTTGGTTTAAGGGTCCTTTTTGATGAAACAAACAAAAACCTAAACTCGTGGTCATGGAATCAATGCTGACTCTATCGACCCCACAGGTAGACTGGATCGGGTCCTATGGGTTTCCCAGGCTGTAACTCTTTAAGGGAGTAGAAAGCCTCATCTTTCTCCCAAAGAGGGGCCAGGGGTAGGGTGGGGGTGTTGAATCTTCTGGTCTTATGGTTAGCAGCCCAACTCACACACCAGCAGGATTCCTTTTTAAAGAAAGGAGGTCCTTAATTTAAAAATAAACCAATTTATTATTTCTGTCTTTTAGAAATATAATTACTACTATTATTTGTATTTGAGTTACAAAACCTTTACTTACCCCAAGTTTTATTGCTTCACTTTAAATCTGACATCTAAAATCCATCTCCTTTAGTTCTGATTATTGTGTGAGGGAGTGGGTCAAGATGGATGCATTTTTCCATTTGGCATGCTAACTGACCTAGTACTATTTACTGAGAAAGATTAGCCTCTCCCCAACTGCAGTGCAATAGCAACTTTGTCATCAATGAAGTGACCATAAGTGTGTGGTCAATTCCTGAATTTTTTACCCCATTCCATTAATTTATTTGTTGGTCCTTGTGCCAATAACACACTGGCTTAATTACTTTATCAATAACAGCTTTATCATAAGTTTTGATATCTCGTAGTGGAAGTTGTTAAACTTTATTCTTTTGATTGTATTAGCTATTCTTACTCCTTTACATTTCCATACAAATTCTATTCAGTCCATTACCTTACACACCTACTACCCTGCTCAGATCTTCTTCTTTTTTAAAGATTTTATCTTTTTTCGCTCTCAGACTTGATATGGATTGCACTGAAATTCTAGATCAATCTGGGGAGAATTGATATTTCAATCAGTGAACATGGTGTTTCTTTTTACTTATTTGTAAACTATCATATTCATAGTTTATAGAACTTTTCTGTATCTTCTTTTAGATTTTTCAAGATATCTGATGTCTTTTATAAGTAGTTATTTTTTATGGAAGAAAAAAATTTCTGCAACAAAACATTTGTCATTTCAACCATCTTTAAATGTACAGTTCAGTGACATTATATTCACTATATCGTGACATCATCACCACTATTTACTTCCAATTTTTTTCATCACCCACAAATAGTTCTTTGGTAAAATTTCACTTTCTATGTTTGTTGCTGGTTAAAGAAATACAATTGATTTTTGTATATCAACCTCATAACTCATAATTTTACTAAATGCATTTATTAATAGTTTGTACATTGTTTTAAGCTTTCAACATACAAAATCAACTTTCCTATAAACAAGATCGCCTTATCAGTTTTATTTCTTCCTTTCTAATCCCCATTATCAAGGCGTCCTGCTAGCACAAATAGTTAAGCACTCAGCTGCTAACAGAAAGTCCTGGTGTTCTGAATCCACCAGGTGCTCCATTGTCGTTAATATAATGTGATAGAAATGATCATTGGGAAGGAGCCCTAGTGGTTATGCATTGAGCTGCGACCCTCCTGTCCACAGCTGAAACTCACTGGGGGCAGTTGGTTAGACACTGTCCCTGTGCCGCTGTTGGTCATCATTGACTCGACGGCAGCGAGAACGAGTCATAGTAGGGGCTTCAAAAGAAACCCCAGCAAGCTGCTCCCGTAAGGGTTACAGCAAAGAAACTTCATAGGGAAGCGCTACTCTGTTCCAGATGTGATTATGGCTTGTAATCAACTTAACAGCACAACAGTTTCTACATTTTCCTTTTCAACTAGTGACAGTATCCTTATCTTCTGGATCTTAGGGGATGGGGGTAAGCATTGGGGCGTTTTGATCATACTATTAAATATGCTGCTTGTACAACCGAAAAGTGGATGAAGGAAGACGTCGGACAGGGCAAGATATGACAAAATACCCATTTATAAACTATCAAGGGCTCATGCGGGAGGGGGGAGCGGGGAGGGAGGGGAAAAATGAGGACCTAATGTCGGGGGTTTAAATGGAGAGAAAATGTTTTGAGAAACGATGTACAAATGCGCTTTACACAATTGATGTGTGTATGGATTGGGATAACAGTTGTATGAGCCCCTAATAAAACGTTAAAAAAATATGCTGCTTGTTATAAAATTTTTTAAATTATTTTTATCAGATTAAAGAAATTATTTTCGAATTCTGGTTTCCTTAAAGTTTGCTGTTTGCCTCATTATAAATGGGTGTGAAATGTCTTTATTGACATCTTTTGAGATGACTATTTTTCTAATATATTTTCTTAATGTTGTGAATAATATAGATTGCTTTTCAAAGATTATGCTCTCATTTTCCAGAATAAATCTAACATGGTCATTATCTGTAACCTTTTCATACAGCTCCAGGGTTGATTTGCTAATGTTTTGTTCAGGGTTTTTTTCCATCGACCTCAGAGAACCTATTCTATAATTCCCTGATTGAGAGCAATCTGATGTGGGTTTCTGAGGCTATAAGTACTTGTGGAAGCAGGTAGCCTGGTCACTCACCAGCTGAGTGGTGAGTTTGAATTTACCCAAGAAAGTACAAGTTTATACCCTGAAAGTGCAAAACTGCTGGGAAAAAAAAAGATAACCTAAATAAATGAGAAGACATATTGTGTTCTGGATTAGAACTGGATTAGAAGGCCTAATGCTGTTATGATAACAATACTTTTTTTAAAAGCTGTAAGTTCAACACAATATTTATCAAGATCTTGTCATTTTTCTAAAAATAGACAAGATGATCCTAAAATTTATATAAAATTGCAAGGGATCTCAATTAGCCAAAACAAATTGAAAATGAATTACAAAAGTTGGAAGACTCACATGTCCTGATTTAAAATTAATTACAGGACATCCCCTTACAGAAGGGTCATGGGGAGGAGACGAGCCAGTCAGTGTGCAGTATAGCAACAATGAAACATACAACTTTCTTCTAGTTCCCGAATGCTTCCTCCCCCCACCCCATCGCCACTATCATGAACCCAATTCTACCTTACAAATCCAGCTAGACCACAGCATGCACACTGGTACAGAGAAGAGTTGGAAATACAGGGAATCCAGGGCAGATAAACCCCTCAGGACCAATAATGAGAGTAGCGATACCAGGAGGGGGAGGGGAACGTGGGTGAGAGAGGGGGAACCGATCACAATGATCTACAGATAACCCCCTCCCTGGGGGATGGGCAACAGAAAAATGAGTGAAGGGAGATGTCGGTCAGTGTA
>NW_022103905.1:2558922-2560197 GCF_000313985.2 Echinops telfairi | reverse complement strand
AGTTGTATGAGCCCCTAATAAAATGTTTAAAAAAAAAAAAAGAAAAATGTTTCCAAGAATGAAATCACAGATTTGACAAATGTATTAACGTGTGATGGAGAGTACTTTGAAGGTGATAAGGTTGTTTTGTGAAAAAAAATTTAATACATAGCTTTTGGGGGGAAAAAATCCCATCTTTTCGAGGGTTGCCCCTTCATATGTATAGATTTAAAATGACATGTATACAATTTTGATAAAAATTACTTAAGAAATAATGTCAATTTTAAAAGTAGGCACAAAATAGTACAGGTATTAATTTTAACTCAATATACACATTAATGAAGGGAAAATAATTGGGTGTAAGACCTTAAAACTCAATAGGCTCTTTTGAAAATATATCACCAAGATTAAAGTTAGTATTTCTCTAACAATTACATTCCAATCATATTCTTTTCCCAAAGATTGGTTAAAAGGAAAGGGAAAAAAACCTCCCCCAAAACAGGTAAGGCAGCAGTAAAATATTTTATGGATAGAACATTTGAAATAAAAAAAATTAAATATCAAATTAAAATACTTTATTTTATTATACTCTTATTATACATTTTTGTTCTTGTTGAGATAAAAATTTTCAGGGCAAACCCCTATAGAATTTTGAGAAAACACTTTTACATTATATTTTAAACGCTTGCTATATTCTTGTAAATAAATAAAAAACATGTTTCAAAAAATATCTTAGTCAAAAACACTGGTTTAAGATATCAAAGGAAAATCAATTAAATAGTCTAACGTGTGCATAAGCAAATGTGGCGAAGAGAGCTAATGGTACTCGGCTATCAAAAGATATAGCATCTGGGGTCTTAAGGGCTTGAAGATAAACAAGCGGCCATCCAGCTGAGAAGCACCAAAGCCCACATGGAAGAAGCACACCAGCCTGTCTGACCACGAGGTGCAGAAGGGACCAGTTATCAGACACCCAAGAACTGAAATGAGATCAGTGGGTGCTCACCTTCCTGATACGATCACTGAAGACAAAGGTGTGCATAAGCAAAGGTGGTGAAGAAAGCTGATGGTGCCTGGCTATCAAAAGATATACCATCTAGGGTCTTAAAGGCTTGAAGATAAGCAAGCGGCCATCTAGCTCAGAAGCAACAAAGCCCACATGGAAGAACACCAGCATGTGTGACCACGAGCTGTCGAAGGACAGCAGAATAGAGGGCGGAGGGAGACATCAGACAGTGTAACTTATGACAAAACTATAGTAATTTATGAATTATGAAGGGTTCATGAGGGAGGGGG
>NW_022103905.1:2555946-2558574 GCF_000313985.2 Echinops telfairi | reverse complement strand
CAGCAAATGTACATATGTGCTTGACAAAATGGATGTATGTATGAACCTGCGATAAGAATTGTACCAGCCCCCAATAAAATAAATTTTTTTTAAAAAGTCTGAAAACCACATATTCATATAGTGTAGTAGTATGAATTACTATAAGACCAAGACAAATACCTTGACTAAAGTTCCAAATGTTAATACCGTACGGGTCTCACTCTGAAAGCAGCTGTCTTAAATCACTGTTAAAACTGCTTGAGACAGTGGCTGCCATCATAAAAAGCAAAGGCAAGTTGGAGCGATTAGGAATTCTGCCTGTGTAGCAGGAGAAAGGCTGTGGAGAGTAAGCAGGAGCACCGACAAACTCCGTTTAAAGAACTGACTGACCATTAGGGCCGTCTCCCGCTCAGATTCTTCTCTCCTACCAGAAATGCTCTTTGCCTTCCCGAGGAGCTGCCAGACAGTGGGTAACGTAGGTTAGCATGCACCTTCAACAGTTAGTCAGCAATACTTCATTACCTAGTGCTACACCAGTGGTTCTCAACCATCCTCAGGCCGCAACACTTTCATACAGTTCCTCATGTGGTGGTGACTCTCAACCATCAAATTATTTTCGTGGCTATTCATAACTGTAACTTTGCTACTGTTATGAATCGTAATGTAAATATCTGATAGGCAGGATATATTTTCATTGTTACAAAAGGAACATAATTAAAGCATAGTGATTCATCACAAAAACAATATGTAATTATATATTGTGAAATATTTATTACTAATGACAAAAATGAAATTGTCTTGAAGCACGGTACAGCATGGGTAACGGGTTTCCTGCCGGGCACTTGTATGTGGGCGTATCTACAGGTGGGCAGTCCAGCTCGGAGAGGGACAGAAGAGCGGTGTCTCAGTTCCTAAGACCATTAGAAATGTGGGTTTTCCGATGGTCTTAGGCGACCCCTGGTGAAAGTGTCATTCGACCCGCAAAGGGGTCGCAACCCACAGGTTAAGAACCGCTGTGTTACACATTTATACTACCTGTTTGTTTCACTACTACCACCTAAATGAATGAAGCAAACTGCAATTGGGAGGAACGGAAAGAAGCAAGACAGAACAAATTCACCATGGTAGCTCCCCAGATCTATGTTTCTCCCAGAATGCTCCAATTTTTAGAAAATATTTGCCTTTCTTCCTTTACAGTCAAGGTTTTCATTCGTTGGCGAAAGCACAAGGTATCTTCACTTACTTTTCCCAAGAAATTTAGTAACAGGAATTAATAGTTTTTTAAAGCATCAACCCACATCTAGAGAACAAGAAGTTTAAAAGTGTGCTTTAAAATAGTATCTATCCAGAGAAGATTAGCATGGCCCCTGCGCAAGGATGACACGCAAATTCGTGAAGCGTTCCATATTTAAAAAAAAAAAAATAGTATCTATCAATTTATAACCTTATTTTCTTTTAAAACTTACCACCATCACACTTCTTTCAAGCACATACTTGTTATTACATATTCAGTAGAGTTAATAATAATACAGACCATAATTCTGACTTGTGAACATATTATATTTAAATAAATCTTTTAACATACTATTCATTCTTACTTTGCTTCAACTTATGGAAATCACCAGCTCTGTCCTTGGTAGCCTGCTTTATCACATCTGGTTGAACTCTGGGTTCACTCTCCAAGTTTGGGCCTGGAATTAGAGGCTGAAGACGATTGGAAGGTATCTGATTTGAAGTACCAGGGTTTCCATTGAGGTTTATGTGTGAATCTTAGGGGGTGGGAAAAAAATTAAACAAAAAATGTTAAGTTAAGGTCATGTTTTACAGAAGAATTTCATAAGGGCTGCTTCAGAAAAGCTCAGATACACTTTTATCTGACTTATTTCTTTTTTAAAAGCTTTATTCTCATTTACTTAATAATCCAAGAGTAACATGAGTCATTTCAACTGTGAGAAGTTTACTAATCAGACCCAGGTTAGGTATCTCTAAAACTGAATAGAAACCTACTTTCCAAAGGACACATCAAGAGCAGAAACGCAAAGATTAAGACGAGAACTGTACCTGTGTCTTTTCTTCTAAGCTCCGTAGTGCTGCCAGTAATTTATAAAATCCAGTAAGGTTTCTGGAATTTTTAATCTCCACATCATCTTCATCTACATAGTAACTCACAAGCGTTAATTCTTCATTCTTTCTTATCAGTATCTTCTGGATAAAATCTCTCTCTTTCTTCATCAAAGCCTTGATTCCAATCTTTAAAAATGTTTTTAATTTTTTTCTTATTTATTTACTATTTTCTATTTTAAAATCAGTTTGGGCTAGTCATAGTCGGTGTACCTATCTATATAGGATAGGCATAGGAGGCATGCCCGAGGAGAGAGCAGCGGGACCAACGGTCCAGGGAGACCTGGGAGGTGAGGAAGGTGGGGGAAGGGGCGGTGAGCAGGCTGCGCCATGGACAGGGGAACTGGGGTGTTGGAGTCAGTAACAAGGAGGAGATAGGGATCCGAGGCAGGTGGGGGTGGGGGGCATGGTGGTGGTAGTGGTGGTGTCCGAGCAACAGCAAACTAGATAACAGGAGGTACCAAGAGGTGGAAATAAGGGGAAAGTGACAGTGGGGCAGGAAGAAGGTAAAAGGAAAAGAGGAAGGAC
>NW_022103905.1:2522395-2555491 GCF_000313985.2 Echinops telfairi | reverse complement strand
CGGTTCCCTCTTTCCTACCCATTCTCCCTTTACCCTCCCTGTTTCGCCACTCACACCACTGGTCCTGTAGGGCTCATGCGCCCTGGATTCCCTGTATTTTCAGTTCCTATCTGTACCAGTGTACATCTTCTGCTCTAGCCAGACTTGCAAGGTCGAATTCGAGTCATGGTAGTGGGAGCGGGGTACATATATTTATACGGCAATACACTGAGATAGGGGATGGACTTTGAACCTCTGCTCATATCCTCCCTCAATAAAAGAACACTTTGTTCTAACCAATCGGCAGTCTGAGATGTTCATCCTCCCGATACAATCCCTGAAGACAGAATGGGTGCATAAGCAAATGTGGTGAAGAAGGCGGATGGTGCCTGGCTATTAAAAGATATCATGCTTGGGGTCTTAAAGGCTTGAAGTTACACAAGCTGCCATTCAGCAGTCTACATGGAAGAAGCACACCACCGGTGTGATCATGAGAAGCCACAAGTCCACTTGGAATAAGCACACCACCGGTGCAAACATGAGGAGTCATAGGGACCGGGTAAAAGACATCAGCAGACACATACAAACAAAAACATATTGTTGAGAATGAGGGGGGCTGGAGCAGAGATCCAATGCCCATCTGTTGACAGTGGAACAATCTCCCCACAGAGGGGCCACAGGGAAGGGATGAGTCACCAGGGTACAGTAAAAGCATTGATGAAACACACTATATACCTCTGGTTCCTTGAGGCTTCCTCACCCACCACTGCCATGACCCCAGTGCGGCTTCTCAATTCAGACTAGACTGTAACATGTACACAGGTATAGAAACGATGGGAGCTCATGACACAGAGAATCCAGGAACAGGAGTGGGAATAGTGATACCAGAAGGGTAGGGGGAAGAGAGAGAGAGGAAGGGAGAAAGGAAGAATCGATCGCAATGATCGACACATAACCATACACCCCTCTCCAGGGGGAAGAACAACAGAAAACATGAGGGAAGGGAGACAGTGGTCGGTGTGAAAGATGAAAATATTAACAATGTACAATCTATCGGGGGGTTATGAGGGTGGGGGGGACAGAGGAGGGGGTGAAAGAGCTGATACCAAGGGTGCAATAGAAAGTACATGTCTAGAAAAGAATGAGGGCAACATATGTACAAACATGCCTGATTCAAATGATGTATGGATTGTGATAAGAGTTGTACGAGCCCCCGGTAAAATGATTTTTTAAAAAATTGAATAGGTATTCTGCTGGAAAGATTTATAAGAATAAAAAAAGGTTGAAAATAGAAATACCATATATATTTGGTAGTGAGTATAACATCAAAGACTTTTTAAGATAAATTTGAACACATTTAAGATAAGTAAAAGTATAGAGCGGGACTCAAAATGAAGGGCGTGCAGTCCAGAGTGTCAGTACAAACGTTCTACTCTTTACAAAGACGGTATCTTCCTGAGCTCTTATTAGTGATTTAAAAATATATAACACTAATTGGAATGGACAGCACTTTACCATGCTGCTAAATGGCATGTTTTATTTTATTTTTTATTTTTTTTTAACATTTTATTAGGGGCTCATACAACTGTTATCCCAATCCATACACACATCAATTGTGTAAAGCGCATTTGTACATCGTTTCTCAAAACATTTTCTCTCCGTTGAAACCCCCGACATTAGGTCCTCATTTTTCCCCTCCCTCCCCGCTCCCCCCTCCCGCATGAGCCCTTGATAGTTTATAAATGGGTATTTTGTCATATCTTGCCCTGTCCCACGTCTCCCTTCATCCACTTTTTGGTCGTCTGTCCCCCAGGGAGGAGGTCACACACAGTTCCATGTAATCGGTTCCCTCTTTCCTACCCATTCTCCCTTTACCCTCCCTGTTTTGCCACTCATACCACTGGTCCTATAGGGCTCATCCGTCCTGGATTCCCTGTATTTTCAGTTCCTATCTGTACCAGTGTACCTCCTCTGGTCTAGCCAGTCTTGCAAGATAGAATTCGAGTCATGGTAGTGGGAGCGGGGAGGAAACCTTTAGGAACTAGAGGAAGGTTGTATTTCTCATCATTGTTACATCGCACCCTGACTGGCTCATCTCCTCCCCGAGACCCCTCTGCAAGGGGATCTCCAGTGGCCTACTAATGGGCTTTGGATCTCCACTCTGCACTCCCCCCATCATTCACTATGGTAAGATTTTTTGTTCTGATGATGCCTTACACCTGATCCCTTCGACACCTCGTGGTTGCTGGCATGTTTTATTACTTAAAATTATTTATTATTTTCAAGTAGAACTCTGAAAATAAGAGTTCCTACCTAGAGCCATATTTTGGGAGAGCGGCTGCCCAGTTGAAAGGTGAGAGATTGCTTGATGATTTTCATGTTGAGAAACTGGACCAGCGGACTTCTTAGCTAAAAGGGAAAAAAGCAAATAGGTCCAGATTATTCACACTGACAATATGGTATCTAAAAACAAACCACCATGAATTTATTTATATTATACTAATCCTAATACATTAATTTATTCGTATTTACTAATTGATATATTGTGTCACCATGTGTTGTTCATCACCATATTCCTAAGGCCCAGAATAGTATCTGGCACACAATTGGTGCACAACAATGATTTGGTGAATGAATAAAATAAATAGAATCTCTGCTCTTATATTTATGGGAAATATACCTACAAGTGGGATTCCTGGATCATAAGGTATTTCTATCCCTAACTTTTTGAGGAACCATCTGTTTTGCTTTGCCAGTTTCCTCTACCACTAGTTAAAGTTGATTGTGCCAACCTGACCGATAAACATATGTGGGCTTTAATTGAAGGGTGGAGGGATAAATGGCTCAGTGAGTCTCGCCTTTCCAGTTCTCGGGTCTCTTGCTTTGTGATGGTTGAACCAGGGTACAGCTGCCTTAGCCAGTTCTCTGCTTCAGCTGGCAAGGCTCACTTCCTGTCAGACATCCTCAAGGAGAAGCTGCATGGACCTACCCCCATGCAGCCCTGGGTGCTGGAGTACCCGTGTGGAGACCCCTGTCAGCGCTGAGATGCTTACACATTCACCGATTCGGCTCTCCTCCTGCAGTTGGCATCATAGTGTGTGTTTTGTGAGATGGAGGAGGACTTCGTGGATTGGTGTTGGACATATGGATTAATGCGGGACTTGTGGGGTTGGGCAGCAGTGGTTGGGATGTTTTCTTGATGTGCACTTACCCTTTATATAAAACTCTCTTTTATACATGAGCTTCTGTGGATTTGTTTCTCTAAAGTACCTAGACTAACACAACTAGTGATGCTAAAAGAGGTCCAATACCCCCACAACCCAGCCAACATTTGCTGTTTTCTTTCTTCTTTTTTTTCAATCATTGCTATTTTTGTATGGGTGAGATGATAGTTCATTCTAATTTTTTATCTAATATCTCTGAAGGGAGGAGCCAAGGTGGTGTAGTGGTTATGCATTGGGTTGCAATCCACAAGGTCTGCAGCTTGAAACCACTAGGCTCTCTTGGGACTTTCTACTCCCACAGGGGCAGTTCTATTCTGTCCTATAGGGTCACCATGAGTCAGAAATGACTTGTTGGCAATGAATTTGGAATAGCCTCAGCAACCCACAGGGGCGATTCTACTCTTCCCTAGAGAGTTATACCCTAGAAAGTTATTATGAGTTGGAACAATTCAATGGCAATGAGAATAGCTAATGATGGAGAGCATTTTTGTGTGTATATTTGTTAGCCCCTGAATGTTCCTTTGTGAACTATCTATTCATGTCCTTTGTCCAATTCACCTAATTTTTTTACTAGATTTTTTGTCTCTTTGTTGTTGTTTGAGTTTCCTTTATATTTTACAGATTAGTCCCTTATTAGAGATCAAAGAAAAAAAATCAAGACTTTCCCCCCCAGCCTGTAGGTTCTTCTTTTACTCTCTTGGAAAAAGTCTTTTGATGAACATAATGTCTTAGTGTTTAGGAAGTCCAAGTTATCTCTTTGATTTTCTGTCATTCATTCATTTTTCAGTTTTGTTTGATACGCTGTTCATGCTAAAAATTAGGCTCCTTAATGTTGACCTTATATTATCTTCCAGGAATTTTATAATTTTAGCTTTAACATTTAAGTCTTTGATCTACTTTGAGTTGGTGTGAAGTATAGATCCCATTTCGTTTTTCTGCATATGGATATCCAATTTTGCCAGCACCATTTGTTAAAGAGACTGTTTCTTCCTCATTGAATGGACTTTGACCCTTTGCTGAGTATCAGTGTTCTGTGGATAGATAGATGTTACTTCTCAATTCTATTCCATTGGTCTACCCGTCTGTCATAGTATTGGTACCATACAGACTGTTTTTTTATTAAAAGACCATTTTATTGGGGACTCTTACACTCTTGTCACAATCCACACATAGATTGCATCAGGCATGTTTGTACATATGCTGCCTTCATTCTTTTCTAGACATTTATTTTCTATTGAGCCCTTGGTATCAGCTCCGCTTTTTTTCCCTTTTCCTCCACCCCCTGCCACCCTCATAACCCCTTGATAGATTATAAATTATTATTTTCATCTCTCACACCGACTGCTGTCTCCCTTCCCCCGTTTATTGTTGTTCTTCTCTCTGGAGAAGGGTATATGGCTATGCACTGATCATTGTGATCAGTTCCCCCTTTCTCCCTATCACTATTCCCTCTCCTGTTCCTGGATTCTGTGTCGTGAGGCCTCTATATCTGTATACATGTTCTGGTCTAATCTGAATTAAGAAGCAACACTGGGGTCACGGTGGTGGGGGGTGAAGAAGCCTCAAGGAACCAGATGAATATAGTGTGTTTCATCAATGCTTTACCTGCGCCATGGTTGACTCATCCCTTCCCTGTGGCCCCTCTGTGGGGGGACTGTTCTATTGTCTCCAGATAGGCTTTGGGTCTCTGCTCCACCCAGCCTCATTCTCAACAATATGTTTTTGTTTGTTTGTTTACAGACAGTTTTGATTATCGTGGCCATATAAGTTTTGAGAGCAGGAAGCCTGAAAGGTCTTACTCTGTTCTTTAATTTTGCTTTAGTTCTTTGGGGACGCCTTCCTTTCCATATAAAGTTGGAAAATTCGTTTTTTCCATTTCAGTAAAGAAAGTTGTTGGGATTTGAAGCAAGATTGTTACTTATATTTACTTGTGGTGAATAGTTAACAAAACAGTTGGCCACTTCAGCCATCTTTACAAGCACAGTGAGATTTTATTCACCTATAAAACTTGTTAACTATTTTTTATGTGAATTAGGTGGAGGTTTACATTTCAGATAATCAATTTTGTGTTCTACAACTTAAGCTATAAATAGAAACCCCCCATAGCTTGCCCTACTCTCTCCTAGTAAGACTTTATTTTTGAAGAAAGAAACTAAGTTTTAAGTTAAATGCTTTACCATCAAAGATGTACATACTAAGCATTGGGATTTTCTTCTTCCTTAGGAAATGAAGGGCGCTCTGGTGGCGAAGCAGCTCCAGCAGCTCCACGGAAGAATGAGGATTTCTACACCCGTAAGATTTATAGTCTGGGAGGCCCAGAGGCAGGTCAACCCTGTCCTATAAGGTTGCTATGGGTCAGAATGGACTCGGTGGTATTATGTTTGGTTTAGAAAATGAAGGCAATAGGGAAAGAGATGGTTTTCAAGCTACCATTGACTTCAAGGGGCCCTGCTGGTACAGCAAAGCACTCAGTTATTAACTAAAAGGTGGGGCCCTGCTGGTACAGCAAAGCACTCAGTTATTAACTAAAAGGTCACTGGTTCAAATCCACCAGCTGCGTCACAGAAAAAATATTTACAGTGATTTCAAAAAACATTTGAAAGACCTATGGGGCGATAACCTCCATAACCTGGAATGGATTAGGGAGTAATGGGTTGTTTTGGTTACCCCTGATTTCACACATCCTTGGGCAGCTTAACATGACAAAAATTCAGCAATAAAAGGAAATGTGTTGCTCTTAGGTGCCTTCAAATCAGTTCCAAATCATAGCGACCCTGTGTACAACAAAGCAAAACACAATGGTCATATCTGAGGCCCTCGTTGCAGCCACTGTGTCAATCCATCTTGTCCAAGGTCGTCATTGTCATATTTTTTTTTTTGCTGTCCCTCTACTTTACCAAGCCTGGTGTCCTTTCCAGGGACAGGTCTCTCCTGAGAACAAATCTTAAGTACGTGAGATTACATCTCACCAACCTCACTTCGCAGGAGACTTTTGGCTGTTCTTCCAAGACCATTTGTTCTTTCTCTCAGCAACCCATGGCACGTCACCACCCCATAATGTTTGTCATCACCCCATAATGCCAATGGTCTTCCTGGTCAGTGTCCAACTTCCACACGCACATGAGGTGATTGTAACAACTTGCTTAGCAACACTTTAAGAGCTGTTGTGCAGACTGACTGCTGCTTCCATTGATGCACTGATTGTGCATCCAAGCTAAATTAATCCTCGACAACCTCGATCTTTTCTACATTCATTGTGATGTTACCTATTGGTCTAGTTGTGAGGATTTTGGTCTTCTTTACATTTAATTGTAATCCATATCGAAAGTTGCAATCCTTGATCCTTATCAGCAATGCTTCAAGTCCTCGTCACTTTCAGCAAGCAAGATTGTGTCATCTCTATATTGAAGGTTGTTAACAAGCCTGCCTCCAACCCTCATGCCATGCTCTTCTTCATCTGTTTCTGCTTCTCTGATTACTTGCTCAGTATACAGATGGAATAAGTACAGTGAGAGGATACAATTCTGATACACAGCTTCCCTGATTTTAAACGAGCGAGTATGCCTTTGTTCTCTTTGCATACCCAGGTAAGGTTCTGCGTGAGGACAATTAAGTGTTCTGGAATTCCCATGCTTATGGCTACGCATGGTTATGGTTCGCAGTCAAATGTCTTTACACAGTCAACAAAGCACAAATTAACATCTTTCTGATATTATCTGGTTTCAGCCAAGATTCATCTGATATCAGCAATGATATCCCTTATTCCACATCCTCCTCTGAATCTGACTTGAATTTCTGGCAGCTCCCTGTCAATGTACTGTCCCAATAGTTGTTGAATGATCTTCAGCGACATTTTACTTGCAAGTGATATCAATGATACTGCTCTATAATTTTTACATTCTGTTCAAGGAAACTAGGGAGACAGAAAACAGATTAAGAGAAAATAAAAGAAAGCCACATCTATAAGATATACTTAGTGGCACATTTTAAGAACCCAGAATAGTACAGACAATTCTATGCGATCCCGTTTCATTTCATCTTTCCTGGGCACGAATGGACATCAGCCTTATATATGGTTAGGGGCTAAGAGATGAGGCTCTGGACAAGAGGGCTCAGGTAAAACTGAACATGCTACTTCCAAGTTTGTGCAACTCACTCACATCTTCCTTTCCTTTCTGAAGCAACTTAAAAGGCAAAACACGAAGGTGGTAGTAACTATGGAAGGGGTGGGTCACACTGCTTGGAGGGGTGCTGCAAAGACAGCCACCAAATCTGCCAAAGAATGTGCTATACGCATTAAGAAACCTTTAGTATATAAAAGTCACTGCAATTTAGGGTTGTTTGTTATTACATCACAGTATAAAACCAAACTACTAAACTCATTGCCACTGAGTCAATACTGACTCAGGGGCCTTATAGGGCAGAGTAAAAGACTGTAAATCTTTACAGAAACAGAAAGCTAATCTTTCTCCTGCAGAACAGTTGGTGGTTTTGAACGGCTGACTTTGCAGTTAGCAGCCCAAGGCCACTAACCCATCAGGGTTCCTCACAACACAGCATAACCAATCCTAACTAAAATACTTAGGTTATTTTTGTAATCATCAACGTTTCATTCCAACACTTGTAATTTTTAAAATATAATAACATAGATTCAGAGGCTTCTAAACCTAAGAACCCAGGAAGATTAAAACTCCCTCGAGGAAGCATAGCACTCAAACGTACAGAATGTTTAGGTTCCCTCTATTTCACTGTATTCCCATTACCTTGCCAGCTGCAATGCTCAACATCTAACACCCATCATGACAGCTAATAAGACACCAATGTCTGAAAAGAATAGCATTTTAATAGGTTTAACAATACAGTTTTGGTTTGCTAAAAGACTCTGGAGAACATTAACCTTTAGACTGGTATACCTGAAAAAAGATGTCATTCACAATCTACAAATTTGGTGATCATTGCTAACCCTCGTTGGTCCTAGCACTACACAAAGAAAGGTACTGCCATCCCCTAGCCAAAAAAGCGGCCATTCACGTCCTTAACTTTAGCTCCTAATGTCTTCTGCTCAAGGGCCAGGTGACCATATGGAGGTAAAAGTGTGATTAGATAGGTGGGGCACTAAGCTAGATCTACAAAGGCCTTTTAATTAAAACCCCACAGTAGTGTGACCCCTTACATATCCACCACTAACTTTATATAGGAAGAGCCATGCTCCAGAAAGAGAAGGGAGATTGTGAGCAATGTACTTGACTAGAAAGTAACGGAGTAGCACTATGGAGCCCCTATAAAGTTTAAAGATACATTTTTTAATGGCATATGGACTACATGTTTCTATAAATAATTTCAAAATATAGAAAAACATAAATAAAAAAATAACTGTAAATCTACCACCTAGAGATAATCATTGTTAGCACTTGCAGAATAGCTCCCAACCATCTTATTTCTCCTAAGCTTATATTGACCACTCAATAACTTCATGATAAACAGAGAAAAGACTGAAGTTGTCATCAAGGATTTAATTGTATGTGGATCCAAATTCAATATCCAGGGAAGCAGCAGTCAAGAATCAAACAACATGTTGCACTGCGTAAGTGTGCTGCACAGGACCTCCTTAAAGCGTCAGAGAACCAAGATGTCACTTTTGAGGAAGGCCTAAGGTGGGCCTGCCACAAGCCAAGGTATTTTCAATCGCCTCATATGCATGTGGAAGCTGGACACTGAAGTAAAAAAAAAACCTGAGAGGAATTGATACATTTGAGTTATGGTACTGATGAATATTTAAAGTGCCAGGAACTGCCAGCAGAACAACAAATCTGTCTTGGAAAAAGTCCAGGGAGAAAGGTAAGACTTTGTCTCACACACTTCACATTCATTCTTAGGAAAGACCAGTCCTTGGGAGAAGCAAATCATGCTTGCTAAAGCAATGGGTCAATGAAAAAAGAGGAAGACCTTTGAGGAGAGAGATCGACACAGTGGCTGCAACAACAGGCTCGACAACAGTTGTGAGGGCGGCACAGGATAAGGCGGTGTTCGGTTTTGCTGTACACACGGTTGCTATGAGTCACAATCGACCTGAGGGCACTTGACAACATGTACTATACTATACAGAATGAGGATCATACAGTACATACTATAATCTGACTTCATTTACTATCTTATAGATATGACTCCATGTCATTCAATTTCTTTTCTACAACATTCCTGAGTGATACAGCTGAACCCAAACTCCACATGTTACAGGCTTGGCTCGCCGAATAGATCCGGCCAAGAACTGCAGCGAAGACTTCAGAGTTCCCTCCGCTGTGTCGGCATGCCGCCTGGTAGACAGACGTCCTGCTTAGGAAAAAGTAATGTGTGTGCTATAAATAGTTTGGTTTTCTATTTTTTTATACTTTGACTTCTTGCTTGATTTCTTTGAAACATTTATTTTTTAAAAACTCCAGCCATTTTTGTTGTTGTTGTTGAACTAAGAGGAAAGGTGAGTGAGTTATCGTACCCCAAATGAGGGAGGCACTCCCAAGACCCAAAAGTAAGTAGCTACATTTGAGAGTACTAAAACAAATAAAGATGGAGGAAGATGCTAACCTCACTCTACAGTTCTGCACAGGGTCCATCAGGCTTTCTGTCTACGGACAGTGTTGTGAATTGCCATCAGGCTGATTGCGGCTCACAGTAACCAAATATGTGCAGAGCAGAACTGCTGCATGAGGTTTGCAAGGCTGTGAGCCTTTTTTTTGGCCTGTGAGGGGTTTTTTTTGAAGCAGATGACCAGATCTGTTTTCCAGCTTGCCTCTGGGGGGGTTCGAACCACCAACCTTTCAGCTAATAATCGAGTGATTGATTAACCATTTGCACCACCCAAGGAATCTTCATATATATGTGTAATCACACACACATACACACACATATCCATTATCTTTTAATTCCAATTTTCCATGAATTTCTGGAAGCTTCCTCTTCTGTATAATTTTTTCTCCACAAAAAAATGAGATTATGCAAGTTTTCTTATAATCGGTTTTTTTCACTGAAAGAAGAAAATGAATAAAAGAGAGGAGGGAGGCAGGATCTTCTATTCCTAATGTGGTACACAATGACACAGGCACTGTGGAAAACGGTGTGGTGGTTCCTCAAGAGTTACACATATAATTACCATATGACCCAAATATTCCAATTTTAAGTATATCCCCCCAAAAGAACTGAAAGCTGGAACAAAAACAGAAACCTGTACATTAATGTTCATTGTAGCACTATTTACAAGAGTCAAAAGATAATAGATAAATAACATGTGGTAATACACACAACGAGATATTCAAGCTCAAAAAACTCAAACTCACTGCCATGGAGTCTCTGTTGCCTCACAGCAACCTGAGAGGGCAGTGTGGAACTGCCTCTGTGCGTTTCTGAGACTGTAACTCGATGGGAGTAGAAAAACCCATCTTTCTACCGAGGAGCAGCAGTTTCGAACTGCTGACTTTGCAGATTACAGCCCAATGTGCAACCACTATGCCACCAAGGCTCCTTTGAGAAATTACTTAATGAGCTATTACTCATCATAAAAAGAAATGAAGTCAAGGTACATGCTATAACATGGCTAAATCTTGAAGACATTCATATATGAAATATAGGAAAATGTATAGAATAAAGCTTATAGTGGTTAGAAAGAGGAGGGGAGAAAGGGAAAAGAGGAGTAAAAAACAGACCAAATATTGCCCTACAGAACTTCTTGTTTGTTGGATAAAAATAATGAATTAAAAAAGATATAGGATATAATATACACGTAAGAATAAGAAGTATTATGCATAAATTAAACTAGGATCGAGAAGTAGGAGGTCTATAGTAGATAGCTGAGGTGAATAAATTTTGAGGTGACATGGGAGCAGAGTAACAACAGGTGGGGAAAGAATATTCAGGCAGAGATCAGCAGTGCAACAGCCTTGAGACAGGAACTTGCATCACATATTTGTGGAATGGTCAAGAAAGGAGGGAAGTGAAAGTACTAGAAAATCAGGCCAGAGAGGAAAGAAGGGGCCCAATTAGTGACCCGGCAGTATAAAGCATGTGAGGAACAAGGTAATCTTAAGAACGCAATAATAGCAGTGATTATAATAGTGTAACTGTTCTCCCCCCCCCCAAAAAAAAAAATCCCACTACCATCAAGTTAGTTCCAATGCAACTCTACTCTGCATGGTGGAGTAGAATCACCCCACAGGTCGGCATCCTCTTTCTCCCACAGAGTGAGTGGTTTACTGGCTTGAATCGCCAACATTGTGGTTAACATTCCAACGCTTCAGCCACGACGGCAACAGAGTCCTGCAATTCTCACAGTCGCTCCCCCTGACCTGGTTCTTATGAGCCAAGCATTAATCTTGTGCCACCTATTTCACAGATGAGGGACCTCAAGCTCTAGAGTAGAGATGAGACATACTTCCCACTTGGTTTAAAAATCCCACTGACTCAACTATGAATAAAATCACTGAGATGCTTACAAAAGGTACCAGCAGGTTTAGTTATTCTTCCTCTCCGTGGGCTGTTGCTTTCAGTTGCAGCTTCTCCTTGGAGAGCCAAAAAGAGAGTCTTCCCCTTTCTCCTCTCCATTTCTTTCTTTCTTTAAGTTTAATAAATCATTTTAATGGGGCTCATACAGCTCTTATCACAATCCATACTTACATCCATTGTATCAAGCACATTTGTATATATGTTGCCATCATCATTTTCAAAACATTCTTTTTCCTTGAGCCCTTGGTATCAATCAGCTACTCTTTTCTTCCCTTTCTCTCTCCCTCCCTCGTCTCCCACGCTCATGAACCCTTGACAAGTTATAAATTATTATTATTTTCATGTCGTACACTGACTGCTGTCTCCCTTCACCCATGTTTCGGTTGTTTGTCACCCTGGGGCGGGAAGGGGGAGGGGTATTGTGCGTCGATTGTGATCGGTTCCCCTTTTTTCCCCCCACCTTCCTCCTACTCTCAAGGTTTTGCTTCTCCCGTTATTGTTCCTGAGGGTTTATCTGTCCTGGATTCTGAGTCAAGTGCTCGGATCTGGACCAGTGTTCATGCTCCGGTCTAGCCAGGTTTGTAAGGCAGTACTGAGGTCATGTCCTCTCCATTTCCTCTTCCAACAATAGAACTGCGTCTTTAAGTTCACAGGTCTGGTTTCCTGACTTACAGGGCTTTACAATCCAGTGTCCAGGACTTTGGAGAATGAATATGGCACTAATAAGCAGTGATCCTCAATTCTGGCTGCAGTCTAGTATTAAGGTAGCCCATTAAATAAAGATTTAAAAATCCAGATGCCTGGGCTTCACCATAGTGCGCTGAAAGCTCTCAGGATGGTTCTATTGTGCAGTCAAAAGAATAAATAGCGTGGGCTTTGGAATTAGAATATCAGGGCTCAAATCACAGCACTGCAATTTATTAACTATATGACTTTGGGTTAGTTTCTAACTTCCCTAAGCCTTACTCTTTATTTGAAAAACAGAGATAGTGCCACTTAGCATGCAAGATCAATAAGGGGACAAAGTGAAAACATTTGCCAGTGGATTAAGAAATAAGCTTGACAAATAGTAGGTACTCAATATTTACTGTAGTAGTTAAATGTGTCAAAGTTAAGTATTCATTGTTAGATTAAATATATATAAAAGATTCAGGTTGAGGAAACATAGCATTTAATTTGCTCATGCTTAGAAGGCCTATGAATGTTTACTTATAGAATGTTTTAGTAATGTTTTACTGATCATAACATTTTGATCAGTAATTGCCCATAAAAACAAACAAAAACTGCCTGAAAGAGACAAAATAATATTAATCATTCTGAAGCAAAATTCAAATAGAAACTAATAATGTGACAAACTAATATTACTTTGCGCTGCATAAACAAATATAAGAAACTTATGATTATTCAAACATTGACCAGTGAGAAACATAGGTCTCTAGCTATTTAAATCCTCTGAGAAATATGTCGTTAGCTCTTAAAATAATAAAGTAATTTTTAATATGATTCCTAAGACCCAGTCTATGAACTGAGCTTCCTTCAGATTTGGAGGTGCATTTATTTCATTGCAAAGAACAGCATGAACTTACACTGCTTGTCATGGCATAATCATTAGTATTGGGTTTACTGTAAACAATTATAGACACAGGTAGATTATATGAGGCATTTGCTAACCACCAGCACGAGTCATACCCTTGACACAGGGCTAGGGGTCCAGGACCATCATCTCAGGAGACATAAGGATTACTGGCAAAACATAGTCCATAAAGACAATGTTCTTTATCACAAATAGGCTCCAAAAAGTTTGTGAGAGGCCTTTTTTTAAAAATCATTTTATTGGAAGCTCACACAACTCTTATCACAATCCATACATACATCAATTGTATAAAGCACATTTGTACATTCGTTACCCTCATCATTCTCAAGACATTCACTCTCCACGTTATGTCCCTGGCATCAGCTCCTCATTTTTCCCCCTCCTTTCCTGCTCCCCCCTCCCTCATGAACCCTTGATAATTTATAAATTATTATTTTGTCATATCTTACACTGTCCGATGTCTCCCTTCACCCACTTTTCTGTTGTCTGTCCCCCAGGGAGGAGGTTATATGTAGATCCTTGTAATCGGTTCCCCCTCTCTACCCTACCCTCTTCTCCATCCTCCCTCCACCCTCCTGGTATCACCACTCTCACCACTGGTCCTGAAGGTATCATCCATCCTAGATTCCCTGTGTTTCCACTTCCTATTGGTACCAGTGTACATCCTCTGGTCTAGCCAGATCTGTAAGGCAGAATTGAGATGATGATAATGGGGTGGGGAGGAAGCATTTAGGAAGTAGAGAAAAGTGTGCTTCATCGTTGCTACACTGCACCCTAACTGGCTCGTCTCCTCCCCGTGACCTTTCCGTACGGGGATGTCCAGTTGCCTATAGATGCCCTCACTGACAATATGATTTTTTGTTCTTTGATGCCTGCTACCTGATCCCTTCGACACCTTGTGACCACACAGGCTGGTGTGCTTCTTCCATGTGAGTTTTGTTGCTTCTCAGCTAGATGGCTGCTTGTTTACCTTCAAGTCTCTAAAAACCAAAACAGCTATATCTTTTGATAGCCAGGCACCATCAGCTTTCTTCACCACATTTACTTATGCACCTGCTTTGTCTTCAGCGACTGTGTCGGGAAGGAGAGCATCATGGAATGCCAGTTTAATAGAACAGAGTATTCTTGCATTGAGGGAATACTTGCGTAGAGGCCCAATGTCCATCTGCTACCTTAATACTAAACCTATAAATATATGCACATAAATCTCTATTTCCCCATCCTCATAAACATATTTACAAATGTACATGCCTTTATTTAGACCTCTATAAATGCCCTTTGCCTCCTAGCTCTTTTCCTCTATTTCCTTTTACTTTCCTCTTGTCCCGCTATCATGCTCAACCTTCATTTGGGTTACAGTAATTCCTCTAGGTTACATTACCCTTGATCACGCCCTACCAAGTCTCCTACACCCTCCTCATCATCGATTTTGGATCACTTGTTGTTCCCTTGTCCCTGGGTTGGTTAACACCACTTCTTTTCCCCCACCTCCCCCTCTTCCATGTTCCCCCCAAACCCTGAGTCCCATTTTCTCCTCCAGATTGTTTATCCAGCCTACCTTATCTAGATAGACCTGCAGAGATAATATGCACAATAACAAGACAGAGCAAAACAAAGCAACAACAACAAAAAGCCAATGACAAAACATAACACAACACAACACCAACCAAAAAAGAAAAGGTTGTAGTTAGTTCAAGGACTGTTTGTTGGCCTTTAGGAGTGTTTTCCGGTCCAGTCTGATAGGGTGCCAAGTTCTGGCCCCAAAGTCTAGTTTTGGTATTCCCTGGGGACTTCATTGCTGTTCCCCTTGTTGTTCTGTTGCACGCCCTTAGTGTTTTGCCTTGGTGTGGTGGGATCAGATCGGGCGCAATTCCCACAGTGTCTCCAGTGTTGTCCACTGTAGGGCTATGGGTCAATGAGGGATGTCATGTCTCATAGTGGGGCCGGCCATATGGTCTTCTCTGTACATTGGCTGTTCAGAGCGGGGATATCGTCCTCCAGGCTTGGTGGGCCAGGATGTGCTCCACTTCCTCCCCCTTCATTTGCTCCCGTGTGATCTAATCAGACACTCTTCTCTCCCTGAACTGCAGCTTCAGTGCTGTCCTCTGAAATACATTCTTC
The DNA here is from genome assembly GCF_000313985.2 of Echinops telfairi. Taxonomy (NCBI): domain Eukaryota; kingdom Metazoa; phylum Chordata; class Mammalia; order Afrosoricida; family Tenrecidae; genus Echinops; species Echinops telfairi. The sequence continues at coordinate 2,540,080 of NW_022103905.1, read as the reverse complement.
TGGGGGAGGGGCACTGTGAGAGGCATTCTAAGGTACAACTATTGGTCTCTCTGTGTCCACAGAAAAGAAGAGTGAAGAAAATTGAAGACTTATGGAAATAATGTGAACATCAGTCTTTATAACCAGATATCAGAAGAATTAGATGGTGCCAAGCTACCACTACCAACTCTTCTGAAAGGGATCACAGTAGTAGGTCCTGGAAAGAATGGGAGAAAATTTTGGAACAAACTCAAAGCCATAAAAAAGATCAGGCTTACTGGTTTGGATAGAACCTAGTAAAACCATTGAGACTACGGCCCTTTATCCCCCTTCATGTCTGGAACTGAACTGGCCCCTTCCCCCAATGGCCCAATTTTCAGCCAAACAACAAACAAGTCAACAGGGGAGCAATATCACTAGGGAGGTGCTCACACCTAACAATATCTAACCATTTGAGATAGAAAGAGTAGCATTTACTTGAGAAAAAAATTCAGAGGGTTTGGGAAAGAAGGAAGAAGTGGGCTATATAATGCTGCGTTATGCAGATTGCAATCAACAACAGACAAAATATATATGAATTGTTGAATCAAAAACTGGTTCATTCTGGAAATCTTCACTCAATTCACAAGTTTTTTAAAAAGGTAAACCCTCGAAAGAAGGAAATCCTGTGAGATGGCCATCTCATTCACCAAGACTTTTGGCTTGGGGACAGTTTTGTGATCATGACAGAGGGTGGTAGAGACCAAGTGCAGTCTCACCAAGTAGAGCAGGCAGAGATCATCAGAGTGCAATGTGGCAGGAATCTGTGAGACAGAGACTAGAGTAGGAGTTCTATGGGTGAAATGGAGAACAAAAATCTGCATGGTGATGCCCCCTGGGGCTTTTGCCCAAGCCTGTGTAGGTAGGAAGGAGCCCTGGTGGTGTAGTGGTCATGCACTGGGCTAACTGCAAGGTCAGCAGTTTAAAATCACCAGCTGCTCCTCTGGGGAAAGGCAAGTCTTTCTACTCAAGAGTCTCAGAAACCCGCAGGGGCAGTGCTAATTTGTTGTATAGAGAAGGTGTAGTAGTTAGATGATTTTATGTTAATTAGACACTCCTGGCTACGGTGGAGTCAGACCTGTCAATCAGGTAACAGCCCGATGCTGTGTCCTTGGGGGTATGACCTTCTTATAAGGGGGACCCTGGGAACTGTTTCTTTCTCCCTCTTCACCTTGTTTGGTGACCCTGAGCTGCTCAAGCCCTACCATGTTTTCACAAACCCTGGATCCCACTGGACTCTGTACACACCGGCCTGTGATTTTACTTTATACTGCATCATCATTACATGTGGCTGTGTGAGTCTGAAGAGGGACCTGAGAACTAATATGGGACTTATGGACTTGACTTGCACTGAACTAAGATACTTTGTTGATATAAAATCACTTCTTGATATAAGTTCTTTCTTATCTATATATGTGTGTCACTGGATTAATTTCTCTAGTCAACTCTGCCTAACACAGTCGCTATGAATTGGAATCGATTGGATGGCAGTGACTTTTTGTTTCTAGGTAGAGACTCACTGGCGCCCAACAGAGAACAGCTGCTGCAGGGCTGAGAGTTAAACATGTGTGATGGAGGGCCTGCAATGCTCAGAGACAATGGGTCTCTGAGCTCATCATAGATAATCGTCAATTAGATAGAGCATCTCCGACATTCAAATTAGATGCAATAAAGTCCACACTTTTTGATATTGAGTAATAAAGTTCAATGAAGCCCAAGCAGGATAAATATAAAGAAAACCATACAAAGTTATATCTTACTCAAACTGACAGAAATTAAAGGTAAAGAGAAAATCTTACAAGCAGCTAGACATAAACAATATATACATGAATATAAGGGGGCTTCAAAAAGTTTGTGGGAAAATCCCATTATACGTTCATCTCATTTTTCCATGAACTTTTTGAAAACCCTTGTACAAGGGAACAACAAAAGGAATGATGGCTAAATTCCCTTCAGAAACAATCGGGGCCACAATGGTGAAAAAACATCTTTATGGTGCCAACCCAAATATCTATACCTAGCAAAAACAAAATTCAAAATGAAGGTGAAATAAAGATGTTTTCAGATAGCCAAAAGTTTACAAAGTTCAACAGGAGACTTGTACTTCAAGAAATGCTACACATACACTCAAAAAACAAAACAAGAAACAAAACCCAAACAAGACCAAACAGTACTTACAATGGAAGGGAGATGAGATTGGAATGGAACAGGAAGAAAAAGATGAGCACCAGAAGCGATAAGTATGTGGTAAACATAAACTCACTCAAACTCACTGCCATTATTCAGTGATGCTCATTCTCCTGACATGATCACTGAAGACAAAGCTGGTGCATAAATAAATGTGGTGGAGAAAGCTGATGGTGCCCGGCTATCACAAGATAAAGCATCTGGGGTCTTAAAGGTTTGAAAATAAATAAGCAGCTATCTAGCTGAGAGGCAACAAGTTCACACAGAAGAAGCACACCAGCCTATGTGATCGTGAGATATTGATGGGATCAGGTAACAGGTATCAAAAGACCCAAAAGAAACAAACAAAAACCATTGTTGAGAATGAGGGGGGTCGGACCAGAGATCCAAAACCATCTGTAGACAATAGGACATCCCCTCACAGAAGGGTCACAAGGAAGGGATGAGTCAACCAGGGCACAGTATAGTACTGATGAAACACAATATTCCTCTGGTTCTTTGAGGCTTCCTCACCCCCCACTATCATGACCCCAGTCCTGTCTTTCAGGTCTGGCTAGACTGGAGCATGTACACTGGTACAGGGAAGAGCTCACGACACACAGAATACAGGTCAGATAAACCCTTAGGAACAGAAATGGGAATAGTGATACCAGGAGGGCAGGGGGAGAAAGGTAGGAAGGAAGAACTTATTACAATGATCGTCGCATAACACGCCCCAACCCCGTCAGGGGGATGAACAACAGAAATGAGGGTGAAGGGAGACATCGGTCAGCATAAGATATGAAAATAATAACAATTTATAATTTATCAAGGAGTAACGAGGGTGAGGGGGTAGGGAGGGAAAAAAGAGGAACTGATACCAAGGGCTCAGAGAGAAAGTAAATGTTTAGAAAATAATGATGGAAACATATGTACAAATATGCTCAATACATAGTGGAACTAAAAGATAATGGAAGTATCTGTAAGTAGCTGACTCCCTCCCCAGAGTTCCTGGTTCTGTAGGTTTGGGTGGGATCTAAGAACTGCCATTTCTAACGAATTCCCAGGCAATGCTGACACTACGGGCCCAGGAATCACTGGATCACTTCGCTGCCATACTCATTCTAGCTCGAAGTCTCTGCTATTGCTCTTCACCTTTGTTTTAGGTGAATAAACTCTGAATGGAAAACCAACAAGAATACAGACATAAAAAAATTGAAAAGATCACAAAACTATACAAATGAAAGAACCACTGATTCATTTATTTGGCTCTCTGACAGCAATTTCAGCCATGTACATGATCTATAGACACAAAAGCAATCACTGAGATCGAGAAAGACTAAAACAGTGAAGAGGAAACAAAGAATTGTTAATTGTGGGGTTAAAGGGAACAGGGAACCCCACAAAACATCACAGGTTTGGTAGGCACAATTGTACAGCGATAACAAGTAAAGATTATAGTAAAGTCATAGAGAGCATGAGAGTTAAAAGATGGAGTCAAGTAATGGAGTCAGACGCAATTCATGGTAGCATTGCTCACCTTAGCCCCACTTGATGGTCCTCGTGGAGGGGACTTAGCCGCCAGAGTAGAAGCAGCTCCTCGTCCTGCTGCCTCGTCCTCCTCAGCCACCTTCCCGAGAACCAGGGAGCCTCATTATTTATTGCTAACCATGCATCATATCACTTTAGGGGGATCTGATTACAGAGTCATACATCACAGAAAGGGGCAATACAATTCATCCTAGAACAAGTTTGATCACTCTGGTGTCTCATACAATAAGACAGACAACTACTATTCTGGGAGGCATGCAAGCCCCCTGATAGCAGACAATAACCTAAGTCATAGGGAGGGGTAGCAACATAGGCAATACAATCAATAGGAGGGGGATGACCTAGGGGTGTGCCCATAGGAATGGGAAGGTCTAGGGTTACACATGTGACAAGATGGGTGGACTCTAGATTTATAATGGATACCTAACCTTGGTCATCCTTGGGCGGGTTTGACCTGTGTGGTATCTCCTGCAAGTAAACAGACAACTGCTATCCTTATCAGAAGGGAGTGGGCCCTACTTAGGGTGAGTCAGACTATTCAGTCTAGATGGCTGATGTTAGGGAGAATAACCTCTGACCTACTTTCGCTGACCGCCTAGTGAACAGTCATTCTCATGCTAAATCTGGCATATATTTTGGGGAGACAACTTAAGAGAAATCTTTCTGTTCCCCACAGTTAATTCTGACTTTTCTGCTCTAATAAATTGGGGTGGGGCCCAAGGAAGGGACCTATAAAAACAAAGAAACAAAAAATGGCAAACAACAACAACAAAGAAATGGCAAGAAAAACAAGAGCTATTAAGACGAATTACCAAATGGTATTAAGAAGGGCAGCAGGGAAGCAGTGATCGACTTGAAATGCAAACAGACAAGAAGTTAATTTGTTGTTGAAAAAAGATATATAGCAAACTGAAGTGGCATTGAATTTTTTCTAAATACAGTGATTAAAATTTTAAACTCACTCACTGCCATGAGTCCATGCTGACTCATAATGATGCCCTGTGGGTTCCTGCGACTGTAACTGTTTACAGGAGTGCAAAGCCCAGTCATTCTCTTGCACAGCTGCTGGTGGTTGCAAACTGCTGACCATTCAAAAGTGTAGAGTAATTCACTAATAGTGTTAGGTAGCAAGAGGCAGGGACAAGGGGGTTGTCCCTCCCCATGCCTGCATAAAGCCCCCTACAGGAGGTTGGGAAGAAAAATCAGGTGAGCCTTAGCTAGCCATCAAAACTAAGCGGGCATGCTCTAATTCAGGCACCCCTCTCCCCCACCCCACCAAGCCTGGTGGGGGGTATACCTGCGTGGCTCAAACTAGGCCCAGGTGGGGTTAATTCATCCAATTGGGTCAGTCAATACCTTCGACCACACCTGAGGTTTAACTACCTTAGAGTTGGTACTGCCCCCGCCCCCCTTTTTTTACTTCTGCGGCCTTTTGTCCTCTCCTGGGACTCTGCTCCTGCGGCCACTCAGCCTTGCTGGGTTTCTCTGTCCTCAGGTCACCACATGTAGGTCGCCTGTGTACAGTGGTGAGCCCAAGTGCAACTTATGCGTGGTCTGGCATGCTTCCCCGAAATAACGTGTACTCTTTTGAGACTGTAAAACCTGAAACTTCTTCCGTCCTTTATTAAAACTCACTTGGATCACAAACCAGGCTTGGCATGAATTCTTTCTCATGCAAGGCCAAGAACCGAGGTATTTCCCACCCGAGAAACCTAACAATAGGGCAAGTCAAGACATAAAATCCTAAATAATTCCTATAAGGATATTACTGTCCCATATGAAAGCATACACATACCACAGCAATCTGGGAAAATAAAGTATTAAAGAATGAACCACTAAACTGATCCTGACTGCACAACTCATTTTAAAGGCGGTTTAACCATGGGGGTGGGGTGCTCTAAGATAGATGGTATGCTGATTGTACAATTCCCCTTGATATGATTGAATGATTGAACTATTCAATGTATGATAAGTAAATTGTGTGCCAATAAAACTGTTGGAAAAAAAGACTGGTTAAAAAAAATGACCCATCATTCCCTTACAGAAGGGTTGCGGGGAGGAGACAAGCCAGTCAGGGTGCCGTGTAGCAACGATGAAACATACAACTTTCCTCTACTTCCTAAATGCTTCCTCCCCACCCACTATCATGATCCCCATTCTACCTTACAAATCCAGCTAGACCAGAGGATGTACATTGGTACAAATAGGAACTGGAAACACAGGGAATCCAGGATAGATGATCCCTTCAGGACCAGTGGTGTGAGTGGTGATACTGGGAGGGTGGAGAGAGGGTGGGGTAGAGAGGGGGTTCAGATTACAGGGATATACATATAACCTCCTCCCTGGGGAACGGACAACAGAAAAGTGGGTGAAAGACAGTGTAAGATATGACAAAATAATAATTTATAAATTATCAAGGGTTCATGAGGGAGGGGGGAGCAGGGAGGAGGGGGAAAATGAGGAGCTGATACCAGGGGCTTACGTGGTAGAGAGAAAATGTCTTAAGAATGATGAGGGTAACGAATGTACACATGTGCTTTATAAAATTGATGTATATATGGATTGTGATAAGAGTTGTGTGAGCCCCCAATAAAATGATTAAAAATAAAAGATCCATTTATTCTTTTAGGAAACATAAATAACTAATATACAGCTGTCATAAGTAATAACCCTTAGTCATTAAAAAAAAATCAAAATATGGTTGACTCCTTCTATTTATCAAGGGGAAACAAAGTTAAACACTCTAGCAAAAGTTTTCATTAACTTGGTATCCAAAAAGAAACTTGGCGATTAATGACCAATTAATTGGAAATATCAATTACCTAAATATCTTGTGATTTTTACCAGTGTTACTAAAAAGGAGAATCAAAGTCACATGAAAAATAACATGACCCTTTTGGTTGAATTCTCTAAGTTTTACTTACAAGTGGGAAGATCATCAACTTTCGCAGGGTCATTCTCCTCTACTCCAGGCATCCCCGCATCACCACCTCGCTTGATTTGTTCTGTGCAAATGACACATATAGATCACTCTCAAGTTTCCCTTACATCCTATGCAATCAGAAATGTGTTCAAGCAATGTAACAGTACATTTATAAAGTAATAGGTTACAATGACTTACACCTTTATAGTTTGCTTTTTATATAGGTATAGCTAAAACAACTTTCTCCTCCTTTATCAAACGATCCAATTTTGAAATAATGGACTAAAATCAAACAGAACTAAGAACAAACTAATCTTATGGTTGAAAATGTTCAATTCAAAATAGGGAGGGAAAAATCAATATCTTATTAACAAAATACAATAAAAATGATACCTTTCCCATGTGGACTATGATTGCTGGAGGGTTCTTCATTCTTATCTGCAGTATTCTCAACTACTTTGGGAATATTTTTAGGTATTTCATGATCATTTCCACCCAATTCATTCCCATCATTTGACTGAATCTTGCTGGCATCTTGCTGTCATACAAAGATTTTGTAACAATAAATATTTTTGTTAATTCAAAATGTTAAACCATTGATTCAATTATTAAATGTTGTGGCATAAGTCCAAATTCTGACCATGTGAAAATGTGTCATGTGATATTTTGTACTCATTTTTGTATCTTGATACTGAATTAAAAACAAACAAAATCAACTAACTTTTTAAAGCCTCAAATTCCAGCAAATGGTCTAAAATACCAGGTAGAGTGCATTCCTTTTGGTTCTGATGGAGTGACTGATAAGAAAGGCAGCCTACTGAGCACCGTGGGTCACTGTATGGCATATCTCTGGCTGTTATCGTGTGGGAGGTGGTTCTCTGCATCTGGGTAAGTCATCAAGGTTGAAGGACAGCTACTGAGATGGTTAAGTTTTGCTCCAAGAGGAGACAACTTTTTTTCTAGGTGCACTGGCTACCCGAGCATACCAAGTAAGTTTAGGCAAGACAATATGCAGGCCAATCTTCCCTCTCCAGGTGGCTCCTCCTCATTTCCTTTCCCTGGAAACGTAAATCTTCCATGTATGTGACTGACTCAGTACTACTGGTGAGCTGGTTTCCTCTCTAAAAGTGGTTGAGTCACTTGAATGGAAAACTGGAAAGGAAAGGAATGAAGAGCACACAGCTGGCTGCCAAACAGGGCCTTCTAATTAATTACCTGGAGCTCTGGTGACACTGCTGGGTAAGCATTGCACTGCTAATTGCCAAGCTGGTACCTCAAACCCACCAGTCACTCCACGGGAGAAAGATGAGGCCACTTGCTCTTATATAAAGATTTACAGCCCTCAAAACCCCTATATAAATACGGCCACTATGAATTGGAATTGACTGAGGGCAGTGGTGGTTTGGGTTAATATTTAATCCATATACAAATGCTTTGTAAGTTCTAAAAAATCATATAATGGGATAATTAATAGTTTTATACATACAAAAATACTTTTTAAATCTATAGAAAATCTAGAAAAACAAGGATCAAAAAAGTAAAATGATAACCCCATAGATGGCGAACAAATATTTGGCAACAACGTATCTGGAAAGGGACTAATCACTAAAATGTATAAACTACTTCGAAACGTCAACAACGGTAACAAAAACAATCCATGTAAAAAATGAACAAAGGAAATGAACAGATATTTCACAAAAGATATCCATTCAAATGGACAACAGATACATGCAGATGCTTGTGATGCCTGAGCAGAGAGAGATGCAAATCAAAACAACAAGGTATCACCTCACCCCAACAATAATAGCATGATTGGAAAACCAGAAAACCGCAAATACTGTGAGAGTGTGGGGAGACTGGAACCCGTATGCACTGCAGGTGAAGTTGTAAAGGGTACAACCACTGTGGAAAACAGCCTAGTATTTCCTTAAAAAGCTGGAAATAGTGACACCACATGATCTAGCGGTTTCTATTCTACTACTAGGTAAGTATCCTAGAGAAATAAGAGCTGTGGCATAAATAGATATGTGCACATCCATATTCATCAAAGTATTATTCAAAATAGCAAAAAGATACAAACAACCTAAGTGCCCATCCACAGATGAATGGATAAACAAACTATGGTAAAACTATGCAACACTGAATGATGAAGCTAAGAAACATCTAACATGGATGAACCTGGAGGACACTGTGCTGAATGAAATAAGCCAAACACAAAGAACAACCATTGAGACTCTACTGTAAAAAGCCAAGAAATGGTTTACAGACAAAAAGAAGCATGCTTCAAAGGTTACCAGTGCTGGCTGGTGGAGGGAGGACCAATGTTAACTAGATAGTAGACATGTATTAGTATGCAACTCAGGTAAAGGGAAAGGCAATACAAAATAAGCAGGTCAGGTCAACATGACCAAGACAAAGGAAGACACTGGAAGGTACATAAAAGGCAAAAATAGTAAATACCATTGCATATGCAATCCTATAAAAACAATAATCTAAAACGACAACAAAACCCAATAATCTAGGGGTGGATACATATGTAGATATATAAGCTGCTTAGGTTTGAGATGGCATATAGGAGAACACCCACCAACATATTCTAAGGGGCTTCAAAAAGTTTATAGAAAAATTCCACTATCTTTTAATTCCATTATCACATGCATTTTTTGAAGTTTCTTAATATAAGTTTGGCAGAGGGTATTTCTATATACACATTTGTATGTGCTACAAATAAACCTAGGTATATACAAGGGGGCTTCAAAAAATTCTTTGAAAAGTTGAATTAAAATATAATGAGTTTCCCACAGACTTTTTAGAGCATAAAAGGGGAAAAGTTATGCAAACATTTTTGCCAAACCAGCACTCTGAGGAATGAGCCACAGTGTACTTGGTGCTTAGGATCATCGTCTTGGAGGACATCTAGATCATTTAGGTCAATGTCAACATAGCTCACAAAGACAATGTTCTATAGCCTACTTTAATGAGCAATGCCTGGGGCCTTAAATGGATGTGAACAGCCAACTAACATACAGTGATTGGCCTCTTCTTGTCTGAAGCAAAAAGAAGTGAAGGAAATCAAAGGCTCAAGAAAACAATGAGTCCAAAGGCCTAAGGGACCACATGAAGCAGCTGCTACTGGCCTGAGATCGGAAGAGCTAGATGGTGCTCAGTTAGCACTGCTATGGTCAGGACATCTTGGGCAGAAGGGAGAGAAAAGTGGAACACAATCCAGAACTGTTAAACTTTGGACTGTCTGGTCTGACAGAGACTGGTGGAATCTCGAAACTGTGGCCCTTAGATAGCCTTCAAGTGTGGACTGAAGCCACTCTCAGAGAGCATCTTTCAGTCAAATAACAGACAAGCTTATCAAGTGAACAATACTTGAAAAGAGCATATAATTAACCACACAAACCCAAAAGGGTAGCATTTGTCCCATAACAAAGCTTGGAAGGCAGGAAGAGTTAGGCAGCAAATGGAATGGGGAATGCAGGGAGGAAGAGGGAAGAGAGCTATGACATGGCAGGGATCGCATGAAATAAGGTATGTATAAATTGTTACATGAGAAACTAGTTTGCTTTGTAAATTTTCAGCCAAACGGAAATCAAATGTTTTTAAAAAACAGAATGGTCACAATGAAGAGAAGAAAGGGTGCTTTGGTAATCAGGTGTAGATATCCAAGTGTACCTAACATACAAAATAGCAACAAATATTTGCTTCATGTTTTGCAGTTTGAAATGGAGCCTTGGTGTTGCTGTTGGGTACGTGTTGGGCTGTCAGTCACAGGGTTGGCAGCTCAGGCCCCCTAGCTGATCTACAGGAGAAAGATGAGGCCGTCTACTCCCATCAAGATTGACAGCTTTGGACACCCTGTACTGGGTTTATGAGTCAGGGTCAACTCCACGGCAGTGCGTTCTTGTCATTTAAAATTGCTTTCCTAGCTATGTCACAGTAGTGTTTAACGAATTACAAGTAAAGACAAATTAAATAATGAAAAGTGTGTGGTACTTTGTTAGCGTCTTACTTAAAGGACTTAAAGAAGAGATGTAAAGATGGGTTGGATGAGGAAGGCAGTCATATGTAAGGTCTGAAGACGGAGGATGTAGTAGAATATAAAGAGAAAATACCATGGTTTGGGTCAGCCACTGAGAACCTTATCAACAGCGGTTATTTTAAGTTTTATTATTATCTGGTAGGCTATTTTGGGGACTTGGGAATGCTCAGAACTCTTTCCATACAAAATTAATGGTAACTGTTTCTTTGCTTTACATCATTCTGGCTTATGAAGGGTTTCATAGGAATTCTCTACTTTCAGAGAGAAGGGTAAACCTGTATATACTAGACTTATGCTGGCACAATGGCTGTAGTAAACCTGTCTTCCCTTTCCTTTACATCGTAAGAATTAGTGCAAGCCATGCCTAGTCACGTGAGATCAAGGGGTTTAGAAAATGAATCATCTTCAATGGGTAGTAATCTTCAGGTAAATTCCTTCTATTTTTGTTGAGCTTCCATAATATATCAACTATAAATTAATAAATGCTTTTCAGTCTCCGCCCAAGTACTACTAGAAATTGGTCACAGTTGCTAGTATTTTATTTCTGTGATTTAGGAAGGAATCTCTGAATAAAGAGAATGGCAATTAAGGAAAACAGTCCCCCATTTCCAACTGTGTAAAAAGCAATTGATTTTCAGTAAAATGTTACCCATTTCAAAATCTAGGGAATATATTACTATTTTTTAAAGTCAGATACTTTAGCGCAAAATTAGTTTTAAGAATTGAAATTATATTTTTACAAATGTCCAATTTCCTCAGCAATAAAGCCACTGCATATCATGTTGGAATAAGGCAGGTTATAATACTATGCATATTAAAATATAATACTTTATAAAGAGTGCATATTCAAATTTCAAAATTATATATATAACAAAAACATATCTTGGCTTGAGTGTTTTTTATAATTACCTTTTGTTCTTGCAAAAATTGGTCTGCTAATTTCTTAATATTTTCTTCATGCTGTGCTGTTAATTCCTTGATCTGATGTCCACACTGAAAACTAAGTTACAAAGACATTCTTTCAGGTTTTATTATCTTTGATTGGACTGCCAAAGTTTTCTCTAAGTTGGCATACATGAGAAATTTTATATATCTGAATCTTTCGGAGAAAGTTCACAATTGAAGGAAAACATTCATAAACTAGAAAGTTTGTCTTATTTTTTATAAATTGCACTTACAGAGTAAAAAGTATCAGAGCCAATTTCAAGAGAAAAGTACTGCAGAAAAGAAAAACCATAAGCACCATATGAAGTAACATGAAAACTACATTATGTGAGATCAGCTGGAATTGAGAGATGACAAGGAATGGCAGCAGATACATCCAATAGCACTCTGAATACTAGGATAAGAGTTGAACCTCCCCCACCAAAAAATGTTTAAACCATAAGAATGACAACAAGAATAAAAGAAAGTAATAAAGATAGTGTCATAAGAAATACAAGGGCATAAAATAGATAAAGATCATGACAAATAGACTATTCTGGTAAAAAGAAACAAATGGTTAATAAACACATAGAAAAATGTCACGTTTCATCATTAAAAATGTAAATTTAACTTCCTATCTATACTTGTGGTATATGTGATATTTATATTAGCAAAATTACATTAGAATTATAAAAAAGAAAAATTGGTTAGGTTATGGGAAAACATCTGTATTATAACAGTAAAATAATTTAAGAAAAAATGATCTTTCTTCTATGCTATAAGAACAAAATTGATAAAGCATGACTCTCAGGAATTTGAGAATGACACTAATGAAGAAACTTAAAAAGGTAGAAACCCTTCTACATAAAGATTTTTTATTGCTGTGACAGTTACAATCATGGGAACAGGAAGGCTCCTAACATTGTGAGAGTAAAGGTTTGGTATGTTATTAGTCTAGAACAGTGATTCCCAACCTTCCTAATGCCGCGACCTTTTCATGCTGTTCCTCATGTTGTGGTGACCCCCCCCCAACCATAAAATTATTTCGTTGCTACTTCATAACTGTAATTTTGCTACTGTTATGAATTAGGTGACCACCGTGAAAGGGTAGTTTGACCCCCAAAGGGGTCGTGACCCACAGGTTGAGAATCGCTGGTCTAGATGAACATGTTACCTCTAAATACATTAAATCCTTAATCCTATAGTCAGTGGGGCAGCAAGGCAGGGGTGTGTGCCACATTTGTGTTATTAATCATTTTGTTTGTTTGTTTGCCTAAATCAAACCCAAATCTTTCTTTGTGGTGTAACTTTTATTTTTTTATTTTAATTTTATGTTTTTAATAGTTTTATTAGGGGCTCATACAACTCTTATCACAATCCATACATACAGCAATTGTGTAAAGCACATTTGTACATTCATTGCCCTCATCAGTCTCAAAACATTCACTCTCCACTTAAGCCCCTGGCATCAGGGCCTCATTCCCCCGCCCCCTCCCCGCTCCCCACTCCCTCATGAACCCTTGATAATTTATAAATTATTATTTTGATATATCTTGCCCTGTCTGACTTCTCCCCTCACCCACTCTTCTGTTGTCCTTCCCCCAGGGAGGAGGTCACATGTAGATCCTTGTAATCAGTTCCCCCTTTGTAACTTTTATTATGATTGGAAATTTCACATCTGAACAAAATTTTATTTAAATAAAACAAAACCACACAAAAAATATTGACTACTGTTATTTTTGAATATTGAATACATATGCAAACCCCTACAAGGGAACATCGGAAAATTTGTTTTCATCTGCCCACAAATTTTCTGAAGGACCCTCAAATGCAAATGTACATTGATCACCTAAGACATTATGAACTTTGTTAGAAATATGAGGGGGTCCCCTCCACCCCAAAAGGAAAAAAGCTCTGTTGGGCAGAACATTTGTAGTAAGCACCTTTCCCACTAGGTGAGCACAGAACAATTCTCTCTGAGTTAGTGCACCCAGTGACCTAACCTGGGAAGGTTCTCTCTGGTCACTGTGAATTTTTTTCGTAAAAGCAGTTTCATTTGAACCTCACATTTTGTGATGGCCAATTTAAGAGAATAGCACGCAGCTGCGAAATTTTGTTTCCTTCTAGGGAAAAATGTCACAGAAACTGTTCTAATTTGAACACAGCTTACAAAGACAGCACTATGGAAAAAAATTCAAGTGTAGAAGTGGTTTTCTCTTTTCATAAAAGGTGAAAGTCAATTGATGACAAACCTCATTCTGGAAATCCGTCAACTTCCCAAATGAATGAAAATGTTGACAATATTTGTGTACTTGTGCTTGAAGTCTGACTACAGACCAGTGAAAAGATGGGGAAGTTATCTGGACTATCTTGGAGCTAGATTAAACAAATTTTAATGGAAGATTAGGGAATGAGAAGGCTCGCTGCGAAATTTGTGCCTCAGTTTGGACTGACAAGCAAAAAAGAGAGGGTGGAGTGGAAACATTCTGTGCTTGGAAAGAACAGCTCTGAAGATACCCAGCCTCATTTTCTAAGGACATTACTGGTGACCAGACATGGTGCTATTCTTACAACCAGCGAGCAAACATCACTCAAGCCAGTGGAGGACACCCAAAAAAAACTTGTCAAGTGAAATCAAAGATCAAGATGACGCTCATTTGTTTTTTTGATGTGAGGGGGATGATGCATTTGGAGTTTGTTCCACCAGGTCACTGTTAATCAAGCTTTCTGTTTAGAGGTTCTGAAAAGATTATGTTAACAGTGTGTGATAAAAAGGGCCTGATGTGTAGCAGACAGGGGACTGGTTTTGCCACCATGAGAATGTACCTGCTAACGCAGCCATCTCAGTGCACCAGTTTTTGGCAAAAACAGCCATGCACACCATGCCCCACATACCTAACTAACCTGACCTCGGTCTGTGCAACTTCTTTTTGTTTCTGTGAATGAACAGAGACCTGAAAGGACAGTGATTTGAAGATGCGGAAGAGATGAAGAAAAAAGCAAGGGACGTACTGTCAGCCATCCAAACAGATGAGTTGGAAAAAAGTTTCCAAGAATGGAACCTCAGATTTGACAAACGCATTAAGTGTAATGGAAAGTGCTTTGAAGGTGATAAGGTTGTTTTGTAAAAAAAATTTAAATAGTTTTGAAAAAAAAATTCCTTTTTTTTTTTATAAAGCGCCTCATAGCTAAAGGTGCTTTAAAATATGGTAATTCTTTCTAATTTTTGGTGCACAGATGTAAAATACATCTTTAACCATAAAATTGATTAAAGACATAGTAAAGATTTTAAGAGTGATCACTAAGGTCCCTAGGAGCTTTACAACTTCAGCAACTGACTATAGAGATGTGAGCAGGGGCCAAAGGGCAGAGCAGAGGCAGTAGCCGTAGCTCAATATCACACTCATTCTTGGGACACCTTCCCGGCTGGCTTCCTTTTCTGGATGCTCTCATAAGAACCACAGGGTCTTCTTTTAGCCTTTGCCACATCTAGTTTGATAAAACTCAGAGCATTTCAGATTTTCTATGTCATAATGAACCCTGCAACAAAACAGATCCAAGATACCTTGTAAGATATATATTTTGCATGGTATTTAACAAATAGAAAGCACACAAAGAAACAGACTTGTTAAGTGGTGGGGTTACACAGAAACACTCCAGAAGAACTGTGCCTCTGGAACAGCAGATTTGTTTGGGACCCAGGTTATTTGTATCCTTTTAAATGATACATCAAGCAATCAAAGATGCTTTTATATATTTGAAAATAGCTGTCTGAAGCTCTCATACTCTGCTTTTTAAAAACACATAGGGGGGTGCATAAGCAAATGTGGTGAAGAGAGCTGATGGTGCCCGGCTATCAAAAGATATAGTGTCTGGGATCTTAAAGGCTTGAAAGTAAACAAGCGGACATCTAGCTGAGAAACAACAAAGCCCACATGGAAGAAATACATGAGCCTATCCCGACACGATCACTGTAGACAAAGTGGGTGCATAAGCAAATGTAGTGATGAAAGCTGATGGTGCCCGGCTATCAAAAGATATAGAGTCTGCGGTCCTATAGGCTTGAAGATAAACAAGTGGCCATCTAATTGAGAAACAAGAAAGCCCACATGGAAAAAGCACATCAGCTTGTGAGATCACGAGGTGTTGAAAGGATCAGGTATCAGGCATCAAAGACAAAAAAAAATTAGAGCATTGTGAATGATGGGGAGTGTGGAGAGGGGACACAAAGCCCATCTGTGGGCAATTGCACATACCGTTGCAGAAAGGCTGCGGGGAGGAGACGAGCCAGTCAGGGTACAATGTAGCAATGATGAAACATACAATTTTCCTCTAGTTCTTATTTCTTTCTACCCCCTCACCCCACTATCATGATCCTAATTCTACCTTACAAATCCGGCTGGACCGGAGGATGTACACTGGTACAGGTGGGAACTGGAAACACAGGAAATCCAGTGAGAGTGGCAATACTACCGGGAGGGTGGAGGGAAGGTGAGGGAAAAAGGGTGAACAGATTACAAGAATCTACATATAACCTCCTCCCTGGAGGACGGACAGTGGAGAAGTGGGTGAACGTCAGACGGTGTACGATATGACAAAATAATAATAATTTATAAGTTATCAATGGTTCATGGAGGAGGGGGTAGCGGGGAGGGAGGGGAACAATGAGTTGCTGATACCAAGCGCTCAAGTAGAAAGCAAATGTTTTGAGAATGATGAGGGAAACAAATGGACTAAAATGCTTGACACAATGGATGGATTGTGATAAGAGTTGTACGAGCACCCAATAAAATGACTTAAAAAAAAACACACATAGGGAAAGCTATTAAAAAGCAACTTTGTGTGTCAAAAAAAAAAGGATTTCAAAGAGCCATCTACAATAGAAAGTAATTTAAAAGGCCCAAGAAAGTGAAGGAAAAGGAAACCAGAAACCAGAAAGGAAGAAATGAATTAAGTTGACAAGTTGTTCAAGTATTTCTGATTCATAAATTTTTTGCATCTAGTATCTTACCTCTCATATTCTAACCTCTTCACAAGGAATGTATTATTCTTCCTATAGTCTTGAAGCTGGTCTTCTTGTCGAAGAAACTCCTGACGAAGTTCAGCAAGTTGCTCTATGGAGATGATAGCAAGGGATGAGTTGAAGAAAAATGTTAATGAGTTGTTGAATGTAAAACTATGAGTTGCTCTGTAAACTGTCACTTAATTTACATAAAAATAAAAAAATAAACTCACAAAAACAGAAAAACACCTCTCTGGAGCACAGTTCTAACCTGACAGATATGAAGCCAGCATGAGGCAGAATCAACTCCATGGAAACTTTTTTATTATTAACATCTTTAACCTGTAATTACGATTTCTTACCCTTTAAATGCTGTATGTCTGCCATCTGATATGATATGTTGTTCTGTAATTTAACCTGAAAAAAAGATTAAATCTTCATTTTACTAAAAGATACGCAACTTTGCTTACATCTACTGTTTTTACTCAAATGTACTTTGAACTTTGCAAGTGCAAAAGAAAAATTTTGATTATTTCTATATACTATATATACTCATGTATAAGCCGTTTTCCAGCACATTTTTAATGCAGTTTTTGTGGTAAAATTAGGTGCCTCGGCTATTACACGGGTCGGCTTATATGCAAGTATACGCAGTACCTTCCCCCCCCCTCAAAAAATCTGATTTTGCTCATTTTATTTTATTTATTCATTTTATTTTTTGTTCATTTTAAATATATACAAGAATATTTATCTTATTTGGTATATGGGGTAATAACTTAGAAATTTTAACACAGAGTTCAATATTGCTTAATATGTTTTTCAAAATCCTACTAGAAAAGAACTCTAATTCTGTATTACTATTTCGGAATGTTGACTCAAAGGTAAGTAAATACTTTAAAACTCTCATAAGTGGCCTTGGAGTTTTGGTCACTGTACTCAAGTAAGGCAAAACACATTGAGAACATATCAAAATATGCTCCAATCATTCCATTTAAATAAGACTCCCTATAAGACAAAAAAACTACTGTTTCTCAGTTCTTGCTTTTAACAGGT
>NW_022103905.1:2516645-2521512 GCF_000313985.2 Echinops telfairi | reverse complement strand
TCAGTAAAAGGAAGTATTTTTGAATGAAATAAAACAACTATGTTTTAGGTAATATGATTTTGAAACAATTCATGGGACACGTGTTCTGAGGGGTCTCTTGTTACTGGGGACTGGTGGAATGAGGCCCATTTCTTCAGATTCATGTGGTTGGTTATACAGGACCCCCACCAGATGGCAGCATGCACTAAAAGTGAAAAACCAGCTTCCCACTAAACCCCAAAGAAAATATAGGTGGGCACTACATATCCCATGGGTGGCAAGAGGGTTAAGAAAATGCCACACTATTTTTCCAGAGTGGCCATATTATTTTCAACTATACTTAAAGAAGCTCGAATGCAGCTTTTCTTCCTCCTACCCCCACCCCCCCACCCCACACACACACACACATACACCTCAGTGCCATGGCCGTCTCCCCTAGCCATCATCAAGGTTATTTACTGGGACCTCATTAGCCATGATGAAAGGTTCTCTGGAATTTATTCACAAATCCTGGAGATGGAGGATGAGCTGTGCCTAGAAGTGGAGGAAAGATGGTCACTAGGCCAAATGGTAACATTGATGACTGTGTTCCTTGGTGGAATGCCTCAGCTAAAGGTCCCAATGGAGGCACCAAAAGCCAGCAATCATTAGTGTCAACATTATCATGAACCATCACTTGCAGAGAACCAACTTCATAAAAGAAGTCTACAGAAGCACACCAAAGATTGCATGAAATCAGTCAAAAGCAAACTTAGATAACAGAGACCAGGAAGAATAAAATCTTTTATGATAGTGGCTACAAAACAAATCAAGCACATATTTGCCAATTCAAAAACAAAGAGTTCTTTATTAATAAAAAAATGAATACAGACAGAATGGTTGTTCTGCTGCACTACTGTGAGGATGGTGTGACCCCATATATGATTTTCTTTAAGGATAGTATGGGATCCTGGCCCACCAAGCCCTGAGGACAATATTCCTGCTCAGAGCAGCCAACGCAAAAAAAGGACCATAGGGTCGGCCCCACCATGAGATGAGACACGACCTCCCTCACTAACTCATAGCGCTATAGGGGACAACACTGGAGACACAGTGCAGGAATTGTGCCTGATCTGACCCCACTATACCGGAGCAAAACACTAAGGGTGTGCAACAGAGCAGCAAGGGGAGCAAAGCAAGGAAGTCCCCGGGAAACATCAAAAATAGACTTTGGGGCCAGGGTGTGGCACCCTATCAGACTAGACCAGAAAACACTCTTAAAGGTCAACAAACAAACTTTTGTTTTTGTTTTTTGGTGATTGGCATCTTTTTAATATATTTCAGCACTTACAGTTTTTCGATAAAGGTAATTTAAGACATGAAAGTAAAATTGTGCGGTCTCTACTTCCCTGAAGCCTATGCTTGTGACAAGTTTTGGGCATACATTTGTCTCATCCTTCAGCAGCAGTTAGATAATAAAAACAAAAACCAAACTCACGGCCATCAAGTCAATTCTGACTCCTGGTGACCCCATAGGACAGGATAGACCTGACCCTGTGGCTTTCCCAGACTAACACTTTTCTCCCAGGTGACAGCTGATGGTTTGGAACTGCTGACCTTTACTGTTAACAGCCTAATACATAATCCACTGTGCCACCTGGGCTCCCAAACAAACTATTTACAGGCTTTCCTTTTTTGTTGTTGTTGTTGTTATTGTTTTTTTTGGTTTTATTTTGTATTCTTTTGCTCTGCCTTGTTTTTGTGCTTACTATTGTCTCTGTAGGTCTATCTAGATAAAATAGGGGGGAGGACATCGGAGAGGGGGAGGCGGGGGAGAGGTAGGGATGTGCCAACCAACCCAGGGACAGGGAACAAGTGATCTAAAATCAATGGCAAAGAGGACATAGGATGCCTGGTGGGGCTTGATCAAGGGCAATGTAGTTGAGAGGAATTACTGGAACCCGAATGAAGGCCAAACATGATAGTGGGACAAGAGGTAATAGAGGAAAGAACTAGGAGGCAAAGGACATTTAGAGAGGTCTAAAGGCAGACATGTACATATGTAAATATATATATAACGATAGGGAAATAGATCCATGTACATCCATGTACATAGCAGACAGACCCTTGGTCTCTACTCAAGTAATCCCTCAATGCAAGAACACTTTCTTCTAATAACCCGGCATTCTGTGATGCTCACCTTTCCAATGCAATTACTTAAGACAAAATGGGTGCATAAGCAGATGTGGTAAAGAAAGCTGATGGTGCCCGGCTATCAAAAGATATAGAGTCTAGGGTCTTAAAGGTTTGAAGATAAACAAGCAGCCATCTAGCTGAGAAGCAACAAAGTCCACATGGAAAAAGCACACAAGTCTGTGTGATCATGAGGTGTCAATGGGATCAAGTATCAAGCAGCAAAGATCCAGAACAAAAAATCATATCAATGTGAATTAGGGGGAGGGTGGAGTGGAGACCCAAAGCCCATCTGTAGACAATTGGACATCCCCTCACAGAAAGGTCACAAGGAAGAGACAAGCCAGTCAGGGTGCAGTATAGCACCACTGAAACATACAATTTCCTCTAGTTCTTTAATGCTTCCCGCCCCCACCCCCCACCCCACTATCATGACCCCAATTCTACCTTACAAATCCCGTAGACCAGAGCATGTACACTGGTACAGATAGAGCTCACAACACAGGTAATCCAGGACAGATAAACCCAACAGGACCAATAATGAGAGAAGTGATACCAGGAGGGGAAGGGGAAGGTGGGAGGGAGAAAGGGAGAACCAATCACAATGGTCTATATATAACCCACTACCAGGGGGATGGACAACAGAAAAGTGGGTGAAGGGAGACAGCGATCAGTGTTTAAGATAAGAAAAAAAAATTGTAAATTATCAAGGGTTAATGAAGAAAGGAGGGTGGGGAAGGGGGAAAATGAGCTGATACTAAGAGCTCAAGTAAAAAGAAAATGCTTTGAAAAGATGGTGGCAACATATGTACAAATGTACTTGACACAATGGATGTATATATGGACTGTGATAAGAACTGTAAGAACCCCCAATAAAATGATTTTTTTTAAAAAGGATGGTATGGGAGTTAAGATACTATGTCAACTGGACACTCCTGGCTAGGCACAGAGGTCAACATGTGAATCCTTGGAAGTGTGGCCTTTTGTATAAGAGCAAGAGGGAACAGAGACAATTCCTCTCTGCCACTTGGCCTTCCTCCTTGCGAGGGCTTCACTGGGACTCTGTGTCTGCCACCAGAGGTGGCCCCATGCATACCCACCAGCCTGTGATCCCTTTATTATTCCCACTTCCCGTTTCTGGGTCATAAGCCTACAGCTACGGGAGTCTGAAAAGGGCCCTGGCTAACATCAGACTTACGGACTTGAACTGAACTGAGCTGAGCTGTGTTCGTGATACAAGATCACTCCTCGATGTATACATGGTTCTTTCTTATACATAGTAAGTATCACTGGTTTTGTTTCTCTAGACAACTCAGGCTAAAACAAATGCCTTAGAAGTAAAAAAGTGTTAACAAATTTAGAAATTATTTGGATCTCACCTGTCATCCTAATGGGCTGCTGCTTTTCATTCAAACAATACCAAGACTTAGACAAACAGAACTGATGTCATCTTCAGTTCTTCAAGTTCTTTGCCTTGGCTTATTTCTAGTGGAGGTGTCAGGATTAGTGTGTATTATAA
Organism: Echinops telfairi; assembly: GCF_000313985.2. Taxonomy (NCBI): domain Eukaryota; kingdom Metazoa; phylum Chordata; class Mammalia; order Afrosoricida; family Tenrecidae; genus Echinops; species Echinops telfairi. The sequence goes on along the minus strand of NW_022103905.1, from coordinate 2,517,842 downwards.
GAAAAAAATTATGTGGATTGTCTGCAAGTAAAATACATTTAAACTCAAAAACAAAACCCCTACTGTGTTAAAGTAAAGGATGAGAGCATACAAAACAATTAAGAAAACTTGAGCACAACCAAGGAATTAGTAGGCCAAGTAGCATCTATAGTAACACAATAACTCTAGTAATTCCGAGATGATTTTTAGCTGGGACGACCAGAAAAAATTCGATATGGAAGGGATTATATGCAAATTAGGGAGTGGCTGCTCGGTAAACCTTTCAACAAGTTGATAAGAGGATTTCCATATGAGAGATGACATAAGTACAGAGGCAAGAAAGCACAAGGTATCCTTGAAAACCCCACCAAAGTAGTGTAGCTGAGAATTCAGTTAGAGGTAAAGGAAGAATTCTGGGAATGAATTTTAGGAAAAAAGGCAATGGTAGGTGTGGGGGAAAGGACCAGCCCCCCACAACTAGTCACGGGTTCAATAGGCACAATTGTACGGTTAAGATATATAAAGATTATAGTAAAATCATAGAGAGCATGAGAGATAGAAGAGAGGGTAAAATAAATAAGTCAGATACATTTCATAGTAGCATGCTCACCTCCTGGATGGCCAGGATCTTACCAGCCAGGCTGAGAGAGCAGGGGAGAGAGTGGCAGGAGGGAACTTTATTGCTAACCAAGGCTTATATCTACTTAGGGGGCATGATTACAGGTAACCACACGTCACAGGAAGGGGTCATACAATAGGCAATACAAGCAATAGGAGGGGGATATACCATGGGCATAAGTGTAACCGGAAGGGGATGAGTTAAGGGTATACACATGGGAGGAGTTACGAGTATACATGTGACAAGAAGGGCGGACTCTAGATTCATGATGGCGGTCTACCCTGTTCACCCTTCCCTGGGCTCTCCTTCAGGGAAACAATTTACTACCATCCTTATCAGAAAGGAGTGAGCCCTACTTGTTGTGGGATAAACAGTGGTGTCTGCTTGCTCTGGATGGCTGATAACCCTTAGGAAGAATAACCCCTGACCTACTGTTGACCTCCAAGTGTACAGTCATCTGCCACATGTAGCAAGCAACTAAGTTTAGCATATATTTGGAGGCGACAACTTGGGAGAAATCTTTGTTTCCCACAGGTAGGCCCATCAGTTCTATGTGTAGTCCTATGAGAGGGTAATCGCACCCCCACCCCACCCCCACC
>NW_022103905.1:2508411-2516536 GCF_000313985.2 Echinops telfairi | reverse complement strand
TTTGTCAAATCTGTGATTCCATTCTTGGAAACAGTTTTCAAACTCATCTGCTTGGATGGTTGACAGTACCTCCCTCGTTTTTTTCTTCATCTCTTCCACGCCTTCAAATTGCTATCCTTTCATGTCCTTCTTCATTCACAGAAACAAAAAGAAGTTGCACAGAGTCGGGTGCATGGGGCAAGGTGTGTTTGGCTGTTTTTTGTCAAAAAGTGGCACAGTGAGATGGCTGCATGAGCAGGTGCATTGTAATGGTGGCAAAATCAGTCTCCTGCCTGCTACAAATTGGGCCTTTTTTTGTTGCACACTGTTATGTAATCTTTTCAGAACCTCTAAATAGAAAGCTTGATTTACCAGTCTGACCTGGTGGAACAAACTCCAGATACAGTATGAGTGAACATTTTCGTCCATTTGGGAAGTTGATGGACATCAAGAATGAGGTTTGTCATCAACTGACATTTCTCCTTTTTTTGAAAAGAGAAAACCACTCCTATACTTCAGTTTTTCCCACAGTACTGTCCTTAAGAGTTGTGTTCAACATCACAACAGTTTGTGTGAAATTTTCCCAAGCAGGAAACAAAATTTCACAACTGCATGCTGTTCTCTTAAATCAGCCATCACAAAAAACAAGATTTGAGCAAAAATGCTTCTACGAAAAAATTCAGAGTAACCAGAGAGAACCTTCCCAGGCAACACCACTGGGTGCACTAACTCAGACCAAGCTGCTTGATGCTCGCCTAGGGGGGAGAAAAGTGTACTATGAAAGCGCCACCTCGTAGAGCCTTTTTATGGTTTGGGGGGTACCCCCAATATGAAAGTCAGTGACTTTCCAATTTCAAATCTTTTGTATACACAAATAACAGATGGACGCAGGGCTGGTCTAGCTGAAGCAGGCGTGGGAGTCTAGGGGCTTCTCACTTTCTTCTCCCTTAGAGTACTGTGGAGCTTTGAAAAAGTAAGCTTAAAATCCAATCTGACATCCACTGACAAAAAGGAAGAAGATACTGATACATGCTGAACATGGATGACCTTGCAAATATTATTTACACTATGTGAAAAAGGTTATCTATGGTATGGTTTTATTTAAATGAAATGCTTAGAACCGACAAATCGATGGAGAAAGAAACGAGATTAGTGGTTGCCAGGGGGAAGGAGAACAGAACAAGAAATGCTTCATGGATATAGGGTCCCTTTTTATAGTGATAAAGATGTTCTGGGATTAAATAGTGGTGATGGCTGCACATCATTATGAATAGACCTACACCTCACTGATCTGCAATCTCATTATTCAGTGGTTCAGGTAGAGAAAATGTTCGATAAGGGAATGGCAGATGCTGTGTGATGCCTGCTTTTGTAGAGCTGCCAAGCTAAGAATGATATTTATAGTTTTAAATGTAAAGGGGGATAAAAATAATAATCTTCTATGACAGGTAAATGATATGAAAATTAAATTTCAGGGTCCATAAAGTTTTATCGGAAAGTAGTCTCACCCAGTTATGCATGGTTCCTTTGCCACCATGGCAATTATGACAGAGACCATCTGGCCTGAAAAATCTGAAACATTTACTATCAGGCCCTTTCTAGAAAAAGTTTTCCAATACTGGTCTAAACAAACAGAATGAGACGAGAAAGGTAAATATACATGTGAGAAATATAATAAAGTAAAATAATGAATTGATTAGATACAGTTGTAAAAACAAACAAACAAACAAACATTAAGTCTCAGAAGAAAATGGGGAATGGGTGTAGCTATCATTGCCAGACCATGTTGGCTGAAAACAGGGAATTCCAGAAAGATAATTATCTGTGTTTTACTGACTATGCAAAAGTATTTGACTATGTAGATCATAACAAATTATAGGTAACACTGCAAAGACTGGGATCCCAGATTCTTAACTGTGCTCACACAGAACCATGCCTAAGACCAATCAATAGGCAGTCAGTTGTTTGAACAAGGAAATAGAGCATGATTTAAAATGACAAAGAGCATGTGTCAGGGGTTGTATCTTTTCACCCTACTTATCCAATGTGTATGCTACAGTAAATGATCTGAGAAGCTGGACAACATGAAGAATGTGGCATCCAGATTGGCTCATCAATAACCTTGAGATGCAGGTGATACCCCCTTACTTATTGAAAGCAAAGAGGACTTGAAGCAATTAACTGATGAAGAGCAAAGCCTTTGAGTATGGGTTACAATTTAACATAAAGAAAACTTAAATGTTCACAATTGGATCAACAGACAAGCTCAAGATAAAGGAGAAAAAAAATTAAAGATGTAAAGGGTTTCATTTTACTTGGACCTTCTATCAATGCCCATGGAAGCAACAGTCAAGAAAATAAAATGACCTTGAGCCTATGGCCCTTCAAGGCTGGAACTGAAGTCATCCCCATGGATCAACTTTCAGCCAAACAATAGACAGGCCTATAAGGTGAACAATACCGCCGGGGAAGAACACATTCTGCAGAATAGCTAACTAGACAAGTCCAAAAGGGCAGCATTTGTCCATTCCCAAATGGGATTTTAGCTACAGACAATGAGATTAGGATTTATAACACATATTTTGGGAGTCACAATTCAATAACATTCTGCTCCTTTACCCACCAAATTTTATGGCTCTGCCACATATAAAACCCATTCACCCCATCACGCCACCCCCAAAATCTTAAATCAGCTCCAAGTCCAAAATCTTATCTTCTGAATCATCTAAATAAAATAGGAGTGAGGTTTTAGGCATATTCTATTCTGGGACGAAATTTGTTTTGTCCTATGAAATCCGGACTACAAAATCTGTTTCCATAGTGGAATAGGCACAAGGTAAGGCTTTCCGTTGCAGAAAAGGAGAAGCTGGAAGAAAGAAGGCTAATGGGCTCATAAACACCAAGCAAATCCATTCAAACTCAGCTCCATGTCTACTTTCTCTACTTTGAAGATTCAATTTCTTTTTTGCAGTTCTTACTGCTCCAAATACAACCATTCTCGTTTTCAACAAGCTTGAATTATTTTGTTTTTCATCCATTTTCATAAAGCAAAGGACACACAGCAACGGGAAAGATGGCACAGGACCAGGCAGGCTTCATTCTGTTGTACATGGCGTCACCAGGAACGGGAGCCTACTCCACAACAGCGAAGAACAATCTCTAGCTTCTCGTGCCTTTTACTTTAAACCTGCTTCTGAGAATGCCACAGAGATGCTATTCTTCAATACTCTGTTCTGAGCAGCCTCAGCTCCCCGAGACTCCCTCTTTTATATCCTTATACACTTAAAAAAATGAGGAGGCTGGAAAACTCAATCAGACTACAAAAGTAAAAGGTGACATGAGTAACTAGCTAGGATACAACTATCTAAGATACAACCATTGGTTTCTTCCCATTTGGAGTGAAAGAGAATGATGGAAATAAAAAACTCAAAGAAGAACTAGGACTAGACCTACAACCCACACAAACACAGCCTCTTCTAGCCTAAGACCAGAAGGACTACATGGTGCCCACGACCAATTATTCTGAGGAGACACAATAGAAGATGTGGATATAATAAGAGAAAAATACAGAACAGAACTCAAACTTCGAATAAAAATCTGATTTACTAGACCGTTCAAGACTAGAAGAACCTCTGAGACTATCACCTTAATAAACCCTTCTAACTTGAACTCCCGAAGTTCTCCTTTCATCAATACATAGACTGGTTTATACAATATCATCCAGGAGGAGTGTGCTCGCTCCCTTAAACTTTCAACTCTATGAGACCAAATGGTCAACATTTATCCCAAAGCAAAGGGGACACAGGACAGAAGGGCAGGGAAGTAAGAGAACTGGAGCCAGAGCAAACAGAATGGAAATAATGGAAATGGTGATACATTACCAAAAAATATAACCAGTGTTTATACAAAAATTGTTAGATGGGAACCTAATTTGCTATGTAGACTTTTTCCTAAGACACAATAAAGTATCAGAATAAATAGACAAAGGGTCAGTTAGATGGGCAGTATTCTTTAATCTTCCTATCCATTTAGTCTTCCTCTTCAGCCCTCTTGAAAATGAAAACATAAATCCCAATGGTTTATATATAAAGTCCTCCCATTTTAAAGTGTGCTGTGGAGCAATAGGTTTTACATGGCATTAGAGAGAATGTAGTTTGTCTACATAGAAGTTTTTCTTAATCCAAGCATAAGAATATATTTCCCACCTCATCCCTTTGCCATGCAGTGCTTTTTTCAGTTAGCTACTCACATTCCTTTATAGCATGTTGTTGCCCTTGGCAACTCACATTCTCTCTCTTTCCTGTCAATCTTTTCAGCAGCTTCTCATAAAAATATTATATTCAGTGTTTAGTATAATCATTAGTTACAAGTTGCCAATTACGCTCACTTCCCATTAACATCCATTTCATCGTGCTGGTCATATCACCTTCCATATGCCTTTGAACCGAGGTGCCAAGGATTTGCTCAATGATCTTAACAGAGCCCAGCTGGCAGGACATTAAACCCACAAGTTCCCTTCCTTCTTCAGTAGTTTTATTATGCTGCTCACTTCCAGAACCAAGATGTCTGCTGCTAAATTAGCGGTTCATCTTTTAATAGCCATCTGACCCCCTTTGCTCCACACACCCTCCTCCTGGAAAGTCTTATCTAGCTCCTGAAACGATTTGATAAAGAGTACCTCCAACATTCCTCATCGCCCCTTGGAGGATATCTGAATGTCTTAGCCTACAACATTCCCTCACATCTTCTAATACTCAAGGATTATGAAGCAATGACTTAATGGTTGCCCTTAACCTTATGTTTTCTACTCTCTTGAGTCAGTTTATAAAGATGTCTTACGTTTGTTTTTTCACTTTTAATATGTACTCAGTCTCTTCACTTTCTATTTCTTTCATTTTATAATTTCCATTAATCTGGTCTGCATATAGATAGGTCTCTTTGGCACTTTAACCCTTCTTCTTAGAGTTCTCACATCTTTTAATACCGCAACAATTGCTTGGCACCTTCAAAAGGAAGCTTGACTTCCCTTCTCATTATCCCTCCTATTTTTAATTTCCTAGTGTTCTAACAGGAATCTGCTTATCTTCCAAATGATGCTGCCAAACGTCCCAGCTGTTGAGGATTAATTTGAGTTACTACCACTGCACGCTTAGCAAGTGGGATCTTCACTTTATCGCATATCCTCCCTATTGAACCACTGGTGCTACAGGAACACTTGCTTCCTCAATCTATTCCAGACAGGTATAACAGCATACAACCTATAAGAAATACAACTCAATCCTTATTTTATGCAAGGATTCTTACTGTCTGGGTTCATTGGTCCTTTTCTGGTTACTTTACGAGCTTTCCTAAGATAAATTAAATCCCTTCCTAAGATTATTTGAAATATGCAAAAATGACCTCATATATTTCTTTGGGGATGAGAGACAAGCCTAAACAGTCACAATGACATCCCTATCTCTTGCCTAATTTATATCTATAGTCAGAGAGATTTCAAGCCATATTTCAATATATCCTTAAAAAGTCCGCAATGCTCAAAATGCCTTGCCTGGCTCTGGAGTCTTCTGGGAAGAGCCTTATATTCAGTCTTCAAAAATTAAGCATTCCTTTATCATATGCAGTTTTTCTTCCAACAGAAATATCCCTTATTTCTTTGCTATCCCCAAGGCTTATCGGAAATGAGCCTCCTTCGAAAATAGGAACTCTATCTGTGCTCAGCCCTGTGCCCAGTGCCTGGCATACTGCCCGCCACCTGTACACACTTAATAAATGTCTGTTGAATGGCATCTTAGGCTTCACATCCCCACTGTTTGTATTACACTGTCCTTCCTTAAGTTGGACTTCATCCATATTTATTTGTCCACGTATTTTTAATGATCCCTCAAGACTTCCTATGAATTTCTCATTTACTTCCTCCTGTTGGCACTTTCAGGAGATACTTTCAACAGGTTCAGAAACCTCCAGGAGCAGTTCAACTCTGCCTTACAGGGCGCTGAGTTGGAATCTTCTTGATGGAAGTGAGTGTGGTTTGTTATCACTTCCATGACCTTATGCTTCACTTGACTTCTCTAGGTGTCTCTGGGACTTCAAATTCCAGGCCACCTGGGACTATAGTATGCTGATCATCCTTGCTCTCTGCCTGTTCAACATTGACATCAAATGCATTTATTCTCCCTTCCTCCACTGCAGACTTCATTCAGCACTCTCTCTTCTGAGGGGTGTCTTCTGTGTCTTCTTTCTCTGGGTAAGAATTAGCTCCTCCCTGATACTTTTTTCCTCATTCCAGCTATTTATTTGACTTTTTAAAAATTGTGGTTTGAAGGAAAGCTTACAGAGCAAATACACTTTCCATTGCATAATTTATCCACCTCTGGTTAGGAACACTAGTTGCAATTTCCTCAACGTGACTGCATGCTTCTTTCCCTCACTGGGTTCCCATTTGTCTTTCTTTCCCACTTTCTGAGCTTTTTAGAGCAAATGCTGCCCTTTTATTCTTGTATGGTTAATTGCTCTGAGGAGCCCTTGCAAGTATTACTGTTCTCTTTGCAAGCCTGCCAGTTTGGATGAAAAGTGATCTACTTCCCCCCAAATTGACTTTTTTACAGATGTCATTTCTATTTTCTTTTTCTCCACATTGGGAATATTTCTCTTGACTATATCTCAGACTCAGGTGATTTCAGCAGACAATGGTCTCTTGGAATATACCTGCCAAACCTGACTGGTCCTCAGAATCACCTGGGGAGCCTCAAAAAAATACATTTTTGCCTCAGTAGTGATTCAGTAGTCTGGAGACTGGCCTAGGAATCTTTAAAAAGCTCAAGAGACTCAGCTAGGCAGTCAGGTTTAGCAATTTGATTGTCTTTGGTTGGCACCTATACCAGCTGGTATCAAAACAGAATACCATTAATAATATCTAATGGGTATTAGTTATCGTTACTATTGTAGTATATATATAGTATAGTATATATCATTATGCTGCTGCTCCATGGAAGTGAGGGTGACTAGATTTCATCTCACATACTTTGGACGTGTCACCAGGAAGGGGCAGTTCCTGGAGAAGGTCACCATACTGGTCAGAGGGTTGGCATAAAAAGAGGAAGACCCTCGGCAGGGTGGACTGGCGCAGTGGCTGCAATACAGGCAGTGTTTTGTTCTAGCGTACACAGGGTTACTGAGTCAGGGCCTAACAACAGCAGTGGGTATTACATTTGACTCACTGTTGTTAGGTACCAGATCCTATGCTCTGTATTTTATAAGAGTCAGCTCATTTTGTTCTCAAAACCAACTTACGAAGCAGGCACAATTATTTTCTCCATTTCTTAGATGAGGAAAGTATAAGCCGATTAGAACTACAGCAGATTCATGACAATCTCCCAAGTTTGTGCTCATAATTCCTGTGCCAAGACTTAGCTGATAGGTTTTTCTTACTACTCTTACATTCCACATATTTAAAGGAGTCAGTATACCAAACACCCTTGTGGTAGTCACATAACTAATAGCTGTAGTTATGTAACTCATCTTGTGTCAACTTGAGGATATTAAGAGTGAAGGGTGGAGTTTAGCCTTTCGATCAGGTCGCATTTTGATGACCACATTTAGAGGTGTGACAGAGATAAATAGCTCACTGGAGGCCAGACTAACTCACTCTCTGCTTCGTCTTCCTGCTGACAAGACACATGAAGCTACGCTGATGGAGCTAAAGGCCTGGAGATGGAGGAGCCACGTGGAGACCCACACCAGTGCTCAGATACTTCCACCCCCACTGGGTCCACAAGACTTTCCACCTGCTGGTCCTGTGATCTTCCTGCATTCGACATCATTGCATGTGTGTGAGTCTTAAGAGGACTTAATGGACTGGTATCGGACATATGGGCTAATATTGGACTTATTGACTTGATCTGGACTGGGATGTTTTCTTAATATACAATTGCTTTTTTATATAAAGCTCTTCCTTAAACACATATGATTGTCTATGTTTGTTTCTCTAGTCAACCCAGACTAAGACAACCTTGCAACTATTACTCAGTCTATTAAAGAACTGCAGTCTCTCTTTAATCAAGTTCTAGTGTGATCTATACCACAGTTGTATTTTTAAAGAGAAAAAGCAAGGATTTTGCCCTCAGTGGGCTATGATGAACCACTACAA
>NW_022103905.1:2491232-2506743 GCF_000313985.2 Echinops telfairi | reverse complement strand
TGTTATGTCTCATAGGAATGCAGTTATTTATAACTGCAGTCATTTAGAAAGTAGTTATTGAGTACCTGCTAAGTAGGAGACCTGGGGAAACAGAGTTTTTGGCCTTGGTCTATTAAAAAAATTCACTCAATTTCAGTTTAAGAGACAACCATTGGGTACCTATGGCCTCATGGTGTTTCTCAATGTGACAACCAAGTTCTGGGGCTTCTTGGGCTTCTTAGTGTCTGGTTCATCCTGAAGGGTCCTAACCAAGTTGGAAGTGAGGGTGGAGTTATCATCACCAGGGTGGTGACCTCTTCAGTTTGCTGCTACCTCTTTTGGCTCATTGCAGTTCTGGCCAAACTTAACCCTCCCTTGGGAACACAGTGCCTGTCATTAGAGTCACAAAGAAAATTCATCTCAATGTAAAATCACCTCTGAACCCAGACTCCCTTCCTTGACTTGCCTGTTTAGACATCAGCAGCTTAAATACTCACCTCACATATGAATACCTTATTCTAAAGAGCAGCATGCTTTCCTGCCGCTTATTTTATGCCTACTTAACCTAACCAAACATTATACGAAGTGTGTATGGGCTCTTGTGAGATAGAAGGTGTTATTCTTTAGAGAAACATCTTGCTTTCTTAGAACCTGTGCATCTGAAGATGACTCCTGCCTGCTCATTCTGTCAACGTCAGAAAAAGGGTTAAGATTAGCCCAGAAATGATTCCACTGGAGCGATAGAAGACTGTTCAGTGGGAAGATTTGTCCCACAGTGACAGAATTAAACCAAACTATATTTTTAGAATGAATTTCTGATTTCTGCCATCTTCTGGAATAAATTATTTTTCTGTCTTCTATGGAAAAAACTCACTGTTTGCTTATGCATTAATCCCATCTGTCGGTCACAAGAAAAACACTTATCAACACATACTAAGTAAAAGACACTGTGCCAGGTCTGGAGATAACGCGAGTAAACACGAGCTCCAAGGTTGCGCTCTTCGCTGACTTAGAACCCAGCAAGGCGCAAAGTACTGCTCGATGTAAAACGGCTGTTCTGGAAGCCTATCACGGGGTCAGGAATGGACAGTGGAAAGGACATGAGAAGTGTGGGTAGGAGACATCAAGGCACAATGGGGCAAAAGGAAAAAAGGAAGAGTCTACCCAGAGAGTGGCATGAGTGAAGTCCTCAGGTAGGACAACCAGCATGGCAGTTAGAGGAAGTCTGCCTGGAACAGAAAGTCTTTGAAAAGAGGAGCAAATGCTGACCTAACAGCAGTGAGGGTGATTTTACAAGACTAGACAGGTCAAGTTAAGGATTTTGGATTTAACCTAAATAGTTACAAGGAGTCATGGGTGGTTTTATTTTACCCCTAATAATGAGATTTCATATACCATACAATTTACTTATTTAGATATGAAATCTAGTGGATTTTAGTATATTAAAGTCACCATGAACATCAATTAAAGAGTATTTTCATCACTCTAACCCTGAAGGTTTTAAAACAATTTTAAACTGTACTTCATTCCTCTAGTTGCTGAATGCTTCCTCCCCCCCTCCCCCCAATACCATGACCCAGTTCTACCTTATAAATCCAGCTAGACCGAAATACACACATTGATATAGATAAGAGCTCTGGATACATGGAATTCAGGACAGATAAAACCCTCAGGAACAGTAGTAGGATAGCAAGATCATGAAGATAGGGGGATGGTAGAGGGGAAGAAAGGGGGAACCCACCACAAGGTTGAATACATAGCCCACCCCCCAGGGGACAGATAACAGAAATGTGAGTGAAAGGAGTCTTACAATAGACAGTGTAAGACAAGAAATAACAATAATAATTGATCAAGGTGGGGAGGGAGGGGAAAAAGAGGAGCTAATACCAAGGGCTCAAGTAGAAAGAAAATGTTTTGGAAATGTTGATGGCAACATATGTACAAGTGTGCTTAATACAATTGAATGATGGATTTTCATAAGATTTGTAAGAGCCCCCAATGAAATGATTAATAATAATAAAATTTTAACTGTGCTATTAAAAAAAAAATTCTGCTTTATAACATAGAAAAAGTAAAAGCCCAGGAAAAGTAAAACTTTGAGTTTTTAAATACATAAAGTGAAACACCAATGAAGCAATACAAAAATAGGAAGTTTGCTGAAAAGGAATGCATATGAAACTTAACTATATGAAAATATATTCAACTCACTCATATGATAAATGTAAATGAAAACCACAATAAGATACCAAACACTAAAATAAATAAATAAAATATACCATGTTGATGAGAATAGGGAAAAAACAGGTATGCCTCATAATTACTGGTAAGAGTATAAATTGGCTCAATATTTCATTATTTTTTAAATGTGAGCTATTTAACAGAATGGATAATGCACTATTTCTTGTGCAAAAATATACATACTATACACAACTGATTTGGATATATGCAATATTTTTTTGAAAGACATACACAGATACTTAGTAATGAAATTACTGCTGGAGGAAGCTAGAAGATTAGGCTAGTATAGAGAGTTATTTTTCATTTTATACCTTTTTGAATCCTTTTAATTTTATATCATGTGCACAGATACTGTTTTTACAAAAAAGAAATAAAAAACTAAGGTTTTTAAAAGTATCGGGGCAAGTTATTTACCTTAAAAACCCACTCACCTTCATTATCGTAGGAACACGGTTAGTGGGTTCTGCGTTGGGCATACAACGCACAGTTCCAATCCACCTGTTGCTCCATGGGAAGACAAGGTTTTCTGCTTTTGTAAAGATGGACAGTCTTGGAACCCCACAGGGGCCGGTCTTTCTATTCTGCCCTCCAGGCTGCTCTGAGTCAGAATCAGCCCAATGGCAGTGAGTCTGGTGTGGTTAGTTACAGCACAGAGAACAGACTGTAGAAGGGCAATACAGATTGGAAAGAAGAGACTGGATTGATAAAGCCACAAGGTATCTGATGAGGTGGTTGGACACCTTTTCCCAACAACTTCTGTCCTAAAGGTTGCATTACTAACACTTACAGGAGCCAAGCAGGTAGGAAAGAGAGAATGTGAAGAGATAGGTAGGTGGGAGCTTTGTATCATTTTTAAGTAATTTGAGGTGGCAATACAATTACAACTAGAATTTGGCCAGAATATGGCTGACGATGCAGAGGCACAGGAATGATCATTATTAGAAAAACTGTGGAGAGCTGATTCTCAAGTTATGAAGGAACAGGCAGGCTCTAGAGAGTCAGCCATGAAATGAGCCAATTACAGTAAGCCTGACTGGAAATGGACCAGGAAGTATGTGTGGTGGGTGGGTGGGTGGGGTAGCAGGGGGTGTCTGAACTCCAGGAGCAAAGAGTGAGGCTGGGACTGGATGTGGACCAGGAACCCAGACAGACCCTGATTCTGGAGAGAAGAGTGGACAGAAATAGGAAGTAAGTATTCAATGGTAATAGCTAATACTTAGTGAATATGTTTTAAAATATTCATATGCTTAAGTCTATTTAATAGATATTTTTCCAAGCACTGTAATAAATTTATTATTTTAAATGTTACAAGAATATGTGAGCAAGATTGCTATTACTGTCATTTTACAAATGAGGAAATGAAGACACAGAAGTAATTTGCCCAAAGTTCTACACATAGTAAATGGCCTAACCAAGATTTATACCAGTTGAACACCTACTATGTGCCAAGGTTTTGACATATACATATTTGTGTAGGAGTGTGTAGGAGTGGTGTACACACACACACACACACTGAAGACACTTTTTTGGAAAACAATATAAGTGCTTGCCACCGTTCTTTCTGGCACATGACTTGCCATATTGAACCAAAGGTATAGACTGTCTCAGGGAGGATTGTGGTTGTTAAAGAAAGAAGAGGTCTTTTAGTGTTCAGCTTCAAACAGCAAAATTGACTTTTTGTTTACAGTAACAATTTTGGGGAGGAGTTTTCCTAAAATTCTAAAAGCTCCTTTTTAAGACAAATAAACTTTAAAAAAACAATGTATTGAGAGCTTGACTTGGCCCACCCAAATCACATGCTTTACTCCAAGTTTAGGCAGTAAGCAAGGAGCCTGTTAGTGCAATGGTTAAGTGCTCAGACGCTAACCGAAAGGTGGGCAGTCTGCACTCGCACAACCATTCTGTTTCCATGAAAGATGACAGCCAAAAACAAGCAGTTGTGTCACACAGGGCCACAGAGTCAAAATCGACTTCACGGGACCTAACAACAAGCAACAACACAGGTGGTAAGAACTCAAGGTAGGAGAAGGGAAATGCTCTCTGCCCGGGACACAGAAAACATAGTCTTTCTGGTAAAAATAGAAAGAAAAGACAAGAGTTTGTGTCACGGTTCCTTCTCTAGGCAGAAGCTGTTTAAGGAATAGGTTTTTTAAAAAGTAAAACCTGGGGGAATCCCAGAGAAGTGAGGTTTCTCTGGATACTAACTGGCAATTTCAAGCTGCCTTGTAAGATGTCTGCATTCTAATGCCCCAGGAAACACACACTGAAAATACCAGGATGGCAAAGTAAACTGGAGGAGGCCCAAGATCACTTTTCTGTTTCTTGTAGAGCAGAGATTCCCAGAGCTGAAAGCCAACAGCCCACCTAGCACTAATACCATTTCCCAATTAAAGGGGCAGGGCTGGAGAAGTGGCTGAACCCAGGTCAAGGTAGGAAATAAACATATGGCATGAGCCCAGAGGATCTTAGACTGCCAGAGCTTCAGAAAGTATTGCAATCATCATCAAAACAGAACATTAGGATGAGGCCTATCAAAGGGGTACAGGAGCCAACCAAAAGCACCCCACAAAGGCCAATGCTGGAACAATTTGGGCAACAAAATGATTATAACCCAAAATATAAAATAAGCCATGAGTCTATAATGACTTATTTATTGAAACTAGATAAATTGGAGAGGCATAGACAAATCTCCCATGAAGAAGAAATGCAAACAGCTTGTGGAGCTCTTTTCCCCTTAAGGGAGTAAAGCATAACTGACCGCTTTTCCAAAGAGTGCAGTGTGGAAGAGAGAGGGACAAAGAATATTTCTAGGATGGACACGCCTGACAAAGACCACGTCAAGCCAGGTAATCAACATCCACAGTGATAAATCACATTGATAACGTAGGTAAGGGGCCCTGGTGGCATAAAGTTACATGTTGGGCTTTGATCTATAAGGTCTGCAGTTCAAAAGCACCAGCCACTCGGCAGCCACAGAAACACAAAGGGGGCACTTCACCGTGTGCCCTATAGGGTCACTATGAGTTGGCATTGCCGCAATGGCAATGCGTTGAATGACACATTTAAAATGATGTGATGAGAACAGTCTTTTGCCTCTATGGTCTTTCTCCCCGAACAAACTCATTTCCCCAGTCTTGGGAGTCAAGCGTCCGATAAATCCCAGATGAGGAACATCTACAAAATGTTTAACCAGAAGTCTTTAAAACCACCAAGGTCACGAGAAACAAGGGCACTGAATAAAGTATTGACTTACGTTAACTGTAGCGTATCAATTACTGGTTAACTAATTGTGACAACGCTGCCATGTGAATGTAAAAATGTTAAAAATAGGGGAAAGTGGGTGTGGGATCTATGGGAGCTCTGAACTACCTTAGCAATATTTCTGTAAAGCTAAGACTGTTTTAAAATATAAAATTCAATTTAAATAACAAAACAAAAAAACCTGAGGAAAGCTACATGAAGGCATGTCCTCATGCATGCGCACACACACCCTCCTAAGGTGGCTAAGCGACGCAAAGGGCTCTTTGGTGTGGAACTTGCAATAGAAATGTGGGGTCGGGTGAGGAGTCACACCTCCATAGAATGCTAGTCTCTAAGAAGCTGAGAGGAATTAAGGAGGAAGGCATTCCAAACCAGTGTTGATATTTTTAGCTGAACTAAACCAACAATCCGCACCTGCGGATTTGAGGCCACTGCCTCACTGCTCTAGGGATGTGCACAGGGGCTTCAAAAGTTCACAGAAAACAATTCCATTTTCACCTTGGCAATGAGAATGCTAACAGGAACTCAGGAACCCCAACTTGACTAGTTCAAACAATAAACTAAAAAACAAACTCGCTGCCAGGGAGTCGATTCTGACCCACAGCGACCCTGCAGGACAGGTAGAGCTGTCCCTGTAGGTTTCTGAGACTAACTCTTTATGCAGGTAGAAAGCCTTCTTTTTCTCCCTTAGAGTGGCTGGTTTCAAACTGCCGACCTTGCAGTTTGCAGTCACACATAACCACTATGCCACTAGGGCTCCTTAGTTTAAACATTAAAGAAACAATTTTTTCTCACACTGACAAGTCTTCTCTGTCATCTGCAGTGTCTCTCTCAGCCATCACCTGGCACTCTGGCTCCCTCAACAGCAGGGACTACATATAGAAGCAACACTAACTAGCAGAAGAGACCGTCCCTGCACGTGTGGCTCTTCTTGAAGCGTACTGGCCTGGGATCTGCTTGAATGTGCTTCAAAATGGGCTCATCTGATTGATGCTTTCTTGTAATTAGAGGGGAACTTTTGAGCTTGGGGGAAAGAATCCCTCAGAGTACATGTGTGACTGTTTTAGGGAACAAGTAATGTTTTCCCAGGAGACTTCCTCATAACTCACAGGGCAGATCCTAAGTCCCTGTTCCTGACCCAGGGTCGGTCAGGAGTCACAGGTAGTTCGTCAGCAAAGACGAGGGAGTGAGTGTGCACAGCTGATGACTAAGCCAATGACTGGATCTGCACTGGGAAAACCCCTGAGGTGGAGACTTCACTCAAAAGGCTGAGTTAGCATTCATAAACCTGCGTTAAAAAGCAAGAGACACAATGTAATCGCCAAGTTTACTTGTTTGTCCTCCACCCACAGAGATAAGCTTTTAGATCAGTTCCAGAAAATAGGAAGCTCCAGGGTTTGGTTTTTTCCCCCCACAGTATGATTTACGGTGTCAAGTGTGATACTTTTACATAAAAGGGTAAGACAAAAAGTATTGATACTCTGGTTCCAGTTCATACATGAATGAGTTTATTCTGAAAACATCCTTTGTGAACAGTGGACGACTGCAGACAAGTTCTCCCAGGAACACCTTTGTCCTAGTCTTATTAAAGTGCCTTCAAACAGACAAACAAACAAACAAACAAAAAGGCCCAAACAATGGCTTATAAGGAGATTAGTTGGACCACTTGAATTCAAGGCATCAAGGTAAGCGCAAGTTATAGTCATTTGGGGGTGGTGGGGGTGGGGGATGATAATAAAGGGGTAATCTTGTGGGAGAAAGACAAGGCTCCTGTAAAGAGTTACAGTTTCGGAAAGTCATGAGAGCGGTTCTACCCTGTCCTACAGTCACTCTGAGTTGGCATCAACTCAGTAACAGGGAGTTTAGAAAGGTGTACTCTTAGGAGATTTTCTTGAAGGATAAGGACAATCACAGGGGGCTTATTATGAAGAATTTATAAGATAACTGACACGGCACAGATGAGAAAAAGGCCACGAAAATTTCACTGAAAATGTTTTTCCCCATTGTTAAAAATGACAGTCATTGGAGGTCACCCTCTTGAAGTTGTGTTAGATATTTTTTTCCTGTTTTTTGATATATGAAACCCAGGTGAAATAATTTGTCCCAAACTCACATAGCTAGACACTGAGCTACATCTGCAGCCTTTAAATCTTTCATGTGTTTTTAATTTGTTTACTTCTCCATATATTAAGGGAGTGGCCACACAAAGGAAACACATCTGGGCGACAATTTTCAGCCATAGCTCAGCTAGATCAAGACTCGTCCTTCTATTAACATTAAGCCTTTCAGAGCCTCTTCATTGACGTCAAGGGTGGGCATTCGTAAGCCCCTCAAACAGATGTCATAGCTAGCTCAAAACATGAAACTGTCATATAAATAACGGACAGAAATTTGAGTCAACTGTATAGAATATTAGCCAAATACTTCTAAGTGTTAAAGATAGGTAAGGTGGCATTTCTCACACTGGGGTGCTTTGCTACATTCTTCTGTACCACGGTAACAGGTGGGTAATAATAATAATCTATGCTCAAACTAATTGAGAAAGACTAAAATCGACTAATTGGCTGTGGTTTGGACTCAACAAAATTAAATAGACTTCTTTAATAATGGATTTCTCAGGCATTTATGTTATCAGGCATTATGTTATCAGGCATTATGAACTCCAAAATGAGGAATCACTACTTCTTATTTCCCTCCAGACCACCTATGAATTACATTAATTTGCTTGAACTCTATTTTGTTTAGCACCACTTTCAGAAATACTGCACTAAGAGGGAAAACAAAAGAGCAGGAACTCCATTAATAAATGGTTAAAGGGGAAGGGAAAAAAAAATCCAAGAAAAAAATAGTGAGGAAGGTAGATTGGCGAGTTCAGCATTATGGAACCAAAAAAGGAGATGGATAGTTTTCCAAAAGTGCAAGATAATCAGCAGGACGGAACTACAGAGCTGTTAAATAGATTGAGAATAGAAAACTATTTGGGGGGCTGACCAGGAATGCCACTTGTGATCCTCAAGAGAACAGCTTCAGAAAAGAATGGAAGACAAAAAACAAAACAAAAAAAAGGTTAAGATTACAAGGGGACTGAAAGAAGTATAGATGAAGCACTTACAGACTACAGAATAAAAATTAGAGCTCAATAGTTATAGCGTAAAAGAAATTAGTTGACTGTTGTGAAGGCTAGTTAGAGGACTTTATGAACCCAAACCAAACGGCCGTCAAGTTGCTTCCCACTTAGAGCAGCCTGATGGGGCAGAGTAGAACTGCCCCATAGAGGTTACAAAGCTGATGTCCTTTTGAAAACAGATCGCCACATCTCTCTCCTCTGGATGGCCGGTGAGGTCAGGCCATCCAGTATGGCGATCTCATTTTAATACTCCAAAACTTCACGGATTTTTGCCTACTCCTACCCAGAGTTTTGCAGTCTTCAAGGTTCAACCTGTGGATCCCTGGGCCTCTTCAAGGATGTCTACATCATGCTAAAGAGAAGGACTTATAGGAAACTACTTACCTCAGGACCTCATTCGTGATGAAATACAATGGGAAGCAAAGGCTAGTGACAACAGGGAAGCTGGAAGCTTAGTGAAGTTTTAATTTATAACGACTTACTAATGATTCTGATAGAATAGGCAAAGTAAAAACTGGTCATTATAGCGGGGAGAGGGTGAGGAGGGAGGGGAAAAAAACGAGGAGCTGCTACCAAGGGCTCAAGTAGAAAGCAAATGTTTTGAGAATGATGGTGGCAACAAATGTACAAATGTGCTTGACACAATGGATGAACGTATGGATTGTGATGAGTTGTACGAGTCCCCAATAAAATGATTTAAAAAACAAAACAAAACTGGTCATTATAATACACCCTGAAGATCACCAATGAGGTGCACATCTACTATCCCATCCAGAAGTTTTCACACCCCTGCTCTACCAACATAAGTTGCAAAGAGTCACAAATTATTAATAGCTCTCCAAATATGCTGTGGAAAACAAAGGCGATTTTATGAGGTCTGGTAAAAGGCCAGCTTTAAACTTTTTAAATTTAAAACTTGTCTGGGTTTCCATCTGTATCTGCATAAAACATTTGTATGCATACCACCTTTCATTTTTATTTCGTTTTCAAGAACAATAAAGGCACTACATGAGATTATCTTGCTTAGAAAAAAAAATTTTTGGCTCTTACTGGGATAATTTTGTTAACAACTCAAAGTAAACACATATCGGTAAATATGAATTAACTATGTCCAAGTCATGAGTGAGGCTCACAAATGGCCGCAGGGGCCACGTATCGAAACATATGTATCACATGAAAGCGGTAATGTCTGACTCTTTAATTACTTAATACATCACCTTAAAGAGATTTAAGAAAGTCATATTGCTTTAAAATGATAGGGTCTCCACCAGAAGCATCCGAATGACGATGAAGCTCCATTCTCTAAGGAATGAAATGAATATCGATCGGTGTGCACGGAATAAAGATGAAGCAACAACACTCACACCAAGCCTGGCTGCCTCCAGATTTGGGGATTGGTGAATGTAAAGCAGCCACATTGGCCAACGATTACTAGTGCCAGCTCAGCAGCTGACCTTAGAGAAAAGGTGGCAGCCACACTGCCCACTCTCGAGAACCAGAATTTTCAGCCAGTTTCGTCTGGCAGGGACTGGAGAATGAGGCGATGAAGGAAAGGGTGGTGGCGACAAGATGGGGAAAGTCTGATGGAACCAGGGTTGTAGGGGATAAAAGGGCCCTCCAGCGCTGCCGCCCGGGAGCGGACAGGGCAGCGGCTGGTTGGCTGGCTCCGCGTCCGCCCGCTTGCCGATCGGAAAGAATCGAGTGGGTTCTGGGGGGCTCAGGGCAAGGGGCTTGTCCTCACCTTGTCATCCTCGCATCTCTTCCCCAGGCCCTCCCGGGCCTGCAGCCGGCTGCTGAGACGGCCGTAGTCGACCTCCTTCTGGTCGATCTGTTTTTTGTGCGAGTCCACCAAGAGCAGGAGGTCCGAATTGCGCTTCTCCAGGCGTCCGCGGGCCACCTCGGTGCGCTGGACCTGGCCCTGCAGCTCGGCCACCTCCTCCTGAAGCAGGACGTGGCGGGAGGAGATGCTCCAGTAATTGAAGGCGAGGATGGCGATCACCACCAGCAGCACCACCAGCACGAGCGAGGGCAGGCGGCCAGCCCGCCGGTTGGCCCCGAACCCCACCATGGGGCCGCCCTGGGCTGTGCCCCGGAGCCCTCGCTACCGACACCTGCGAGCAGAAGCTCAGGCCTCGGCGGCTGAGCTGCCCGCGGGAAGCGACCCACGGCCGGCGGGAGGAGGAGGCTGGCCGGCCCGCCCGCCCGCCGGCTACCCGGAGAAGGGGGCGGGGCCGCAAGCCGCAGGCCCCTCCCCGCCCCCCCCCCTCCACAAATCAGGCCCAAGCACGTTCCGGAGGCTTTGAACCCGACCTTGCCCCCGTCGGCTGAAACCCAGAGACGCTAGCTACCCGAACCGTAAGCCCAATACCTCAGGGTTGGGGGCGGGGGGAAAGCCGGAAGGAGGCGGATCTACCACTTGCCCCGCCCACTGGCGGGGTCTGGGTCGCCTAGGGGGCCGTTTCCTAGTTTCCGCCGACGCCCCCTCTTCTCGCGAGAGAGGCCTTTTCTCGCCTCTTTCAACCTTATCTCGCGATGTTTATCTCTGCTGGCCAGGATGTTAGGTTAGCTTGGTGCTCCGGATTTTCTGGTTACCTGGGTCCGCGTCCCAGCAGGTGTATCTGCTTGTTACCCTTGACCTGAGGCGTCGAGAGTTCCTAGACTGCCCTTGACTTCCCGAGAGTTTTTATATTTGAAGACATCGGGCTTGCGACCGCTTTGTAGGAGAAGCAGTTCTTTGTAGGAGAGCAGTTCTGACACTATTTCCCTCAATAGAAGGGGTTGTTCTTGTTTCTGCTGATGCGTTGAGGGGAGTCGGAGAGTGGGATCATAATACCGTGGTGCCACAAACATAACGGAGAAAAGCAGAAGAAATTAAGCTTTTATAACCGAAATGTGTGGTTCTAGTCGGGTTTTCAAGGTTACAGCTTTCACCAGTGGAAAGAACTTTAGTGTGCTCCTCTCTCAAATTAAACCCGCTGTTGGCTGGTCCAGAAGCTCCCTCAATGAATAACTAACGCGCTGCTAAGGACAGGGACCATTCAGGGTTAGGAAAAAAAGAAACCACTGCTGTGGACTTGAGTCTGAGTCAGTGTTTATAGGGCAGCGTCTCTAAGACAGAGTGATACTACCCCATAAGGTTTCTGACGCTGTGAATCTAGCAGACACTTTTCTCCCAAAGAACAGCTGGCGGGTTTGAAACACCACCCTTTGGGGCTGCAGACAAGTGCTACAACCACTGCACCACTAGGACACTTTAGAAATATATTTTTTTCAAGATTGTTTTCGTACACCTAGTCTCATTATTCTCTCAATATCTAGGCACAAAGATACTTGGAAACTTTTCTCAAAGTTCCATATTATAGTCTTTGAGACAAAGTTAGGCTTAGGTCCATATCACTAGACTGACATCTTTGCTGGTTGGAATATACCAGGTTAAATTGTACTAGTGTTCAGTCTTAACTAAAGTTTTGCAGAGCAAGCCTCCTCTCTTTTACCAACATATTTTTTGTCTATGCATGAAAATTAAAAACGTTATTAGCTCTAACTTGCTTCAGGAGAAAATGGAGTTGTTTTATTTTTCAGACCTCAAGTTCAAGAAATTGCATGAGCATAAAACCGTAAGAGAGCAAAAACTTTGGTATTTACTTTTAAACTAGATTGGTATGGTTTTAAGACAGGAAGACTTGTAGTCTTTGAATAATTATTCTGTTTGTGTACCATTTAAAAAATAAAGCTTCATGCTTAATGGTCCTCACCTCAACTCACAGCCATCAGGTCAATTCCGACTCATGTCGACCCTATAGGACAAACTCACACTGTCCTTGTGGGTTTCCGAGGCTGAAACTTTTTACAGGAGTAGAAAACCTCGTCTTTCTCCATGGGAGCAGGTGATGATTTCAACCTGCTGACCCTGCAGTTAGTAGCCCAACGTGTAACCCACTATGCTACCAGAGCTCCTAGTGGTCATAGAAGAGCCTAAAAGAATGATTACAGTCCCAAAGAGAAAATACCTTTCTCTCACAGATACTGTATATAAAAATACTGTCAAAATTATTAATATTTAGTTTATATCAAACCAGCTCTTTTGGGTTTGTAAGACCTAGGAAATTCTCACCCTCAGATGACTCACTTTCTCAATAGGGCAACAATGGAGAACAGTTAGGAACTTTTACTCTTCTCCTTTCCTCAATTTAATATCAGCCTGGCTCTCTGCTCAGCCTGTAGTTGAAAAAAAATTTTTTTTTAATTTTTGTTGTGAATTGGTTGAAGGTTTAAAAGCAAATCATTTTTTCACTCCATAATTCATACACATGTTGTTTTACGTGCAATCCCCTCTGTAATAATGCATCCCACTTCTTGTGTTTATCATTTCCATTATTCCTTCCTTCCTAATCCTTCCTTCCTCTGGAGTTTCGTCTTTGGTAGCATTATCCCACTTTACAGATGCACAAATAGTTTGCCCAAACTTATCCATACTGTAAGTGATGCGGTTGGAATGTAAAGGCCAATCTTCTCTCAAAAACAAAAACCAAACAGCAAATCTATGTGACTCATAGCCACTATCTTTAAGGCAGAGTAGAACTGCCCTGTGAGGCTCCAATACTGTAACTCTTTATGGGAATAGAAAACCCTGTCTTTCTCCCCAAGAGCAGCTGATTGTTTCAAACTGCTGACCTTGTGGTTCGTAGCCCAATAGGTAACCACTACACCACCAGGGCTCTCAGGAGGGGGTGGGGATAGCAGGTCATCTCCCCCTACTAATGAGCCCAATCCAAATAGCAAAACAATATAAAAGTGCTTTTGCTATAAGCAGTCCGGATTAAGCAGTAAAGTAAAATTCAAATTCTTAGGAAAAAGCATCAGTGATGATAAATCTTGTTGATAGCACTCAACTTTCTCAAAATTATTAAGGCGACTCTGACTCATAGCTATCTTAAAGGACAAGGTAGAACATCCCCCTGTGAGTTTCTCAGACTGTAACGCTTTGTGGGAGTAGAAGCTCTGCTTTCTTCTGAGGAGTGTCTGGTTTTGAACTGCTGACCTTGGGGTTAGCAGCCCAATATGTAACCACTGCACCACAAAGGCCCTTCTTGTTGATGGCAAGTACCTTTCAAATGATGGGATGAGAATGACATTGAATGTCTAACACATTCTTCCCAGAACTGTATAATCCCAGTGTAAACCTGAGAAAAGTGTTAGACAAACCCCATTTGAGAATGTCTGACCACTACTCTTTAAAACTGTCAATGTCGTCATGAAGAAGGAAAATGTGAAAACTTTCACAGCCCAAAGGAGCCTTGACAATAAAATAGATTTTACCATGAAATACTATGTGGTAAAAACTAAGGAAACTGGACAAAAATATGGACTGTAGTTAAAATACTAATATTGGTTCGTTGATTGTGACAAATATACCTACCATACTGATGTTGGATAATAATAGTGGAAGAGGAGTGTAGGATATGTGAGGGGGCACCCCAAAAAAACCTGAAAAAATTTTTTCAAAGCTATACTTTTTTTTTTACAAAACAACCTTTATCACCTTCAAGATACCCTCCATTATACTTAATACATTTGTCAAGTCTGAGATTCCATTCTTGAAATCGTTTTTCAAACTCATTTGTTTTGATGGCTGACAGCATCTCCCTCATTTTTTTTCTTCACCTTATCCACATCTTCAAATCACTGTCCTTTCATGTCCCTCTTCGAGGAAACAAAAAGAAGTCACGGGGAGTGAGGTCAGGTGAGTAAGGTGCATTGGCACGAGAGGCATGATGTTTTTGACAAAAACTGGCCCACCGAGATGGCTGTGTAGCAGGTGCATTGTTGTGGTGGCAAAACCAATCCCTCATCTGCCACAAATCAGGCCTTTTTTGTTGCACACTGTTACGCGATCTTTTCGGAACCTCTTAACAGTCTGACTTGGTGGAACAAACTCCAAATGCACTGAGTCAACATTTTCATCCATTTGGGAAGTTGCCAGACATCCAGAATAAGGTTTGTCATCAATTGACATTTCACTTTTTTTGGAAACGAGTAAACCACTCCTACACTTGAGTTTTTCCCATAGCACTGTCCTTGAAAGCTGTGTTCAGCATCACAACAGTTTCTGCAACATGTTTCCTGAGCAGGAAACAAAATTCACAGCCTCACGCCGTTCTCTTAAATCGGCCATCCGAAAAAACGACATCCAAACAAAACTGCTTTCAGGAAAAAATTTACTGTGACCAGAGAGAACCTTCCCAGGCGAAGCCACTGGGTGCACTAACTCATAGAGAGTTGCTAGATGCTCGCCTAGTGAAAAATGTGTACTACAAAAGCTCCACCCAAGAGGAGCTTTTTTTCCATATATATATTTTTTACCCCCTGTTATGTCTCTCTCTACTCCTCAGCCTCTCAGCCACATGACCCCTTGGCCTCTTCCCTGCTCTGGCAAGTGTTACAAAGCTCCTTTCGTGTTGATAAATCCTCAAGAGGCACCCCACTCTGCAGCCCAGTCTCCTGCCCAAAGGCACTCAGCTTTACGGCTCTCATGGTCTCAGCACTCCTCTGCCATCTTTCCACGTAGGGCTCTCGGACATGCTTCACTACGGTTCTTCTTTCTTGTTGATGGTGAGGTCTTTCATGTAAAATTTTTAACATTACAAAAGAAACTTTCACCATAGGAAGATCCACATTCTCTAGCTTACAGGGTCACTTTTTAATAGGGCTGTGCTCCAACCTCTGCAGCCTTATTTTTTCCTTCTGTCCTCTGTATATTCGATTCTCAGGCTATACTTTATTTCTGAGCCTTTGTGTAGCTATTCTCATACTTGAATGCCTCCCCAACTTCCTTCTTTCATTTCCATTTATTCATGTATTTACCTTTTTATTAATTATAATAGTACGATGTTCTCAGATACCCAT
>NW_022103905.1:2480970-2481918 GCF_000313985.2 Echinops telfairi | reverse complement strand
TTTCTGTTGTTCATCCCCCTTGGGTAGAGGGGCAATTATACATCGATCATTGTGATAGATTACCCCTTTCTCCTCAATTATACCGTTAACACAAGATTTAGTTGAGAAAATATATAATGGGAAAGTTATTATCTAGTGAGTAATCTCTTTAAATAAAACAATTTAAAATTACCATTATGGCTGCATACCTATATTCAGTGCAGCACTGTTAGAAATAGCAAGAAGATGGAAACAACATCAATGCCCATCAGTAGAAGAATGGGTAAAGAAACCTTGGCATGTAGACACAATGGCATAGCATGCATCGCCAAAAAAAAAATGATGAAACCATGAAGCACCTCATTACATGGATGGACCAGAAGAACATCATGCTAAGTGGAATTACTCCATCACAAAACAACAAATATATTAGATCACTATTATAAGCAATATATATATATACATAAAAGAGAAAGACATTCATATCAAATGTAATAGACTTTGGAGACTGCCACGGACAGGAGGACAAGCGAGGGAGGAGAAAGTGTTGGAAGAGAAAGGGGATGAGGGCTAACTTTGATTTAATGGATGACAGTAACCCTCAAGAGGGAGAAGAGTAATCAAGGAGCCGGTGAAGGGTGAACTCTTCAGGGTGTTGATTTGTAATTTGAATTACTGAATATAAAGTTGACGATCTAAAATTTAACCTCCTCAACTCATTTATAAAAAGTAACTAACTCGTTCATTTTCGTATGGCACTGTGTTGTTGAATGCATAGGTTAGTCGAGGTCTTATCATGTGTAGATAGTTAAATAAGCAATCAAATGTGCACCGAGAGCTGGCTGTGCACCGGGCAGTATTGTGGGTGGCAGAAGGTGAGGGGCTACAGAGACAGAAAGAGCTTCCTGCAGCTTCTGGTCTCTGCTTTCTTCACCGATGGCCCACCAGAGAACTGTTTGCTGTCTTGCA
>NW_022103905.1:2478152-2480153 GCF_000313985.2 Echinops telfairi | reverse complement strand
CTTTTGTCGCATTTATTTTTCTTTTCTTAGCTATCAGCTATTATGAAGTTGTGTACTGGGTAAACTAATAGGCACAGAGGAGATAGTCAATAAATATATTTTTGACTGATCCATCACCACTTCTCACCAATCCTTCCCAAACACAGTTGTTATTATTCCTTAACATTTTGCCTCTATTTACTTTCTCATTATAAAAACAAAACACACAAAAAAAACACAGGCTTGGATTCTTAGCACTGTCTGTTGCAATGCATTTTTCCAGACTTGGCAGAAAGCCCAAGGTTTCTGCCCTATTTTTTTCCTGTCTTCTGCAGGGCAGTTCATCTAATCTCTAGCTCTTGGTAGCATTCTCTGCCAGACATTGTTCTGTACAGTGACCCAATTAAATGTGGCCCCATTTAATGGAATAGGACATTATGTGGGAATGGCTGTAAATGATCGTCTGTAATTTTACAAATATTGCCTTATTGATGTATTGGCTCCCTGGTAGTGTACCTGATGCACATGCTAGCTTGGCATCACAGTGAGCCCTTCTGCCCTAGCTTCCACTCAGAAGACACAGTAGTGCGCAGAGCTACTCTTGTGTCACGGAGTGCCCTTTAAGCAGACCCTAGTTTGTCCATCCTCTGAGCTTTAAGTGGAAGCGAAAACCTTTTTTTTTTTTTTTTAGCCTACATAGCTTTTCACTAACTCTGTTCATTTCAGCATGTAGTTTGTGTTGTTTTCAGCAAGGCAATCCCCTGATACACATCAAGTAAACATGATGATGGGTTGAACTCACCTCGCTGCTCGTGTTCAAGCGCTATGCTTTGATTTGTCAGGACTGGGAGTCACAGTCCATTGCATGCCAAGACAAACGAGAAGTCAGGGTGTGCAAAGACCACATTTTCTAGGAGAATGGTGTAATCACTTTCAAATACTAGCATTTGAGAGCACTTCCTTATTAACATTATATTGGTATGAATGATGTTGTTTCTTTTGTCTTCTGGGCATTGCTGGGGATTTAAAAATAATAATAAAATCACTAGTATTTTAAGAAAAAATCTACTTATTATTGTGTCCAAGTGTGAGTCTCAAATAAGTGACACTGTATTCGTATGTACACTGTGCTCTCTCATGCCTCCTCTCCTTGATGGTGTGGTGGGGTAAGCATTCAACTACTAAGCTAGCAGTCAGGAGGTCAAACTCACCAGCTGCTTTAAGGCAGTAAGATGAAGCGGTCCTGCTTCCATGGAGATTTATAGCTTTGGGAACTCTGCTCGGCAGTTCTACTCTGTCTTTTAGGGTCGCTGTGAATTACAATCAACTCCATAGCAGTGGGTTTGGCTTTTTGGCTTTTGCTTTGTTCCTCTTACCTAGAATGTACTCTCTTCTCATCCTTGAACTTCTTTCAGAACCATTTGCATGTCTTTACCTGAATTTTTTTCTTTGTACCTCTCCTAGACCTACTGTATAGGTCTGATGTCACACTTCTATCGGGGCTATTCTTTTATAGACTTATCACCCTGCTCAATTGGGAGAGTCTTTTTTTTTAAACAATTTTATTTTTTCTCACTTCTAATATCAAATTTATTTTGTTGCTGCATTTTCCATTTTCTTCTTTTTTTGTGAATTCTCTTTTTATTTTATTTATTTATTTTAAACATATTATTAGGGGCTCATACAACTCTTATCACAATCCATACACACATCAATTGTGTAAAGCGCATTTGTACTTCATTCTCAAAACATTTGGGAGAGTCTTAAAGACAGGACCTGTTCCATTTATCATTCCATTTTCTAGCACGAAGGTTGGCATGCATTATGCCTCTTAAGGGAATGGAAATGATTTCTTTCATTCTTAGTTTTCCTACCACAAATAGGGAAAATCCTAAAACTCTGGATTTTCCCAGTTTTTTTTTTAATGGAAATAATGTAATAGCTTTTAAAACTTATAAAATCAATGCATGTTGAAAGAAATGCATAGCAAAAACAACAAACACCTAGATAATAAGAAAGGGA
>NW_022103905.1:2474349-2477412 GCF_000313985.2 Echinops telfairi | reverse complement strand
AAGAAGACTCACTCAAATTGCCTCAAGAAAATGAGGGACTATTATAATGATGCAAGCAAAACTTCGCTGAAGATCATCCAACAACAGTTGAATCAGTACATCGACAGGCAGCTGCCGGGGGTTCAGGCTGGATTCAAAAGAGGATGTGGAGAAAGGGATATCATTGCTGATGTCAGATGGATCTTGGCTCAAAGCAGAGAATATCCCCCAAAATGTTTACTTGTGTTTTGTTGACCATGCCAAGGCATTCAACTGTATGGATCATAACAAACTATGGATAGCCTGGAGAGGAATGAAGGTTCCAGAATACTGAATTGTGTTCATGTGGAACTTGTCCATGGATCAAGAGGCAGTTGTGCAAACAGGGGACAATGCATGGTTTAAAATCAGGAAAGATGTATGTCTGGGTTGTATCCTCTCGCCATACTCGTTCAATCTGTATGCTGCGCAAATCATCAGAAAAGCTGGATTATATGAAGAAGAACTTGAATTCTTGAGCATATTACAAGTCCATTCATCAGAACACAAGTTTTAGAAACCTACCAGTCTTTTTGACACTCTAGCTACTCCCTCTTTCCATGCCTCCCTAATATCCTGTTTTCTTAGAATTTCTAGTTCCTCTTAATGTCCATATTCAGATACCTCTGACTTGACTTGATTCAAATAATACCTCTTTTAGTTTTTGCCCTGCTTCTGTGTACTACAGTCAGTGAAAGTTCAACTATTTTCATCTCACACCCAATAGATGCTTTTACACATTCCATCTGGATTCTCTGTGTGGAGACTGGAGAAGAAATGACAAGAGATGAGGATGAAGACATACTTCATAACCAGACCATGCGGAGGCTCATAGATCATATTTAAGAGTCTGGAATTCACCCAAGAGTAACAGGAAGCCATGGAAAGTTTTTAAGAAAGGGAGTGACATGATCAGATTTATGAACTAGCTAAGTGTAATTATACCTATAAGCCCATAAACTCACTGCCATCGAGTTGATTCCAATTCATAGTGAGCATATAGGACAGGATAAAATTAATCTTGTGGGTTTCTGAGATTGTAGGTCTTTACAGGGGTAGAAAGCCTCCACTTTCTCCCACTATAAACCCATAGGCAGGAGGAAAACTAAGGAGGAGACTATTTCAATAATCAGATGGGAAATGATAGAACCAAGGCAAGTTTTTAACTTGGACAACTGGCTCAATGGTGGGGTCTCTAGGGAGCCCTGGAGAACTGATGGGACATTTCTTTGTCAATGAATTTACAGCTGTTTCCATAATGGCGGGCACTTTTCTGTTGTTGAGGAAAGGTGCCTATCACTTCATTAAATCCTAGACCTTCCTCTGACACCCTCTGATCACTGTACATTCTCACAGTCTATGCAAGAGCGGTGTGGGGGAGGTACCTGTCTTGAGTCTGAAGCTGTACGGTTGACCTGTACTCCTCTGGCTTTATTCCCTGTCCTATGAACTCAGTTTCCTTGACTGAGTGCCATGTCATGCCTTTCATCTCTTCCTGCCAATACGTGAGAGCTCTATCGAGGAAAATACTAAAATTTCCTTTGAGAAACAGGTCACAAAATATATTCCAACCCTGTGTCCCTTTCCTTTATTGCTTTGGGCCATTGTTTTTAGAGGAATAGTCGTCTCTCCAGCTTGTTCTTCTCTTCCAGAAAAGGTTAGGATGGATGCTTGGTGCTAGAAACAAATGGCCCCACAGGAAATGAAAACAAGATTCTTGATAGTCATTCATCCAGCTTTATAACATGGCATGACACCCTGCACTATTTCATACCATTACCCTAGGCGTGAAATAGGAAGCAGAGTCCATAAAGGTTCGTCCTGTGTGATGTTCCTCACACCCAGACCTGCCTTTTATTTCCCAAGAAGAACCCATTTTCGCAAGATTTATGCCAACTCTCTTGACAATACTTGGACCAGGAGATCTCTTATCACTTCTTTTTCTTCCATTCTCCTTCCAATGTTGAGGATGATTAGAATATATATTAATTACAGTATTATTCATTCATAACTCTGGTTAAAGTAGCAGGACCTGACACATTTCACCTAAATCCATTTAAGAATTGAGTTTCTTCTACCTTTTGCTTAAGATTTTCAGTCCAGTGAATTGCTTTTATATGATCCTTCTAGCCATGATCTTGTAACTTCTATCAAATGACTGACTGAGACTATGCAAATAAGGTGTGTGGAACCCAGGTGGGGATTGGACATTCTGCTAATGTACATAAGGTGTTTCGAACCCTTGTAGGTCATTGGTCAGTTTTACCATCCTATTAATCTTAAAAAGAGCCAATCCTACGGGTTACTAGGAGCAGAGGGTTCCTTTAGAGTAGACTCAGAGCCCCTGCACTAAGAACCTCCTACACCCATGAAATGGAGAGCTATAACATACCCAAACTGTCACAGTGGCAGCACAGTACAGCAGTGGCACAGGACCAGCAGATGACTACAGTGGGATCACCAACTCAGGAAACATGGGAACTGAGCACTTCAGGTAGAGTGGAAATCCCTCCAAGCACTTACTAGCAAGCTAAACAGCTGTAATGCTTCCTTGAACAGGGTGCAAGCAGGGGCTGGAGGCAGAGGAGTACCTGCAAAAGAAGCTGCTCTTAGCAAAGAACTGTGTCTTGAGTTATTTCTACTTCTGAGTTGATCTGGATTCTTTTCTTTCTTTCTTTGGAGAGGATGGCGCAAGAACAGGCACTGTTTTATTCTGTGCATACGGTTGCTATGATATTTTCTTAATCAATGGCAAATATGGTATTTTTGAGTTCTGTATGGCCATTGCCATGAATTATCTAACACATCAGAGAAGTACAGAGTGCTGTGGGAGGCACAGCTGGTCCCAGAATGGAGAAAAAGGTTGAAGGCTGGAGTAATGGTTGGCCTTGCTCTTGATGGTGATTCTTGTCTTTCCCCCTGGAAGTTAGATGAGGATGCCACCTTTTTACAGGACTCCTTTAAAGATTGTGTATCACAACGATGAGAAATACAACTTTCCTCTAGTTCCTAAATGTTTCCTCCCCGCTCCCACTACCATGACTC
>NW_022103905.1:2472421-2473877 GCF_000313985.2 Echinops telfairi | reverse complement strand
ATCCTAGGTTATCATGGCCATAAACGTTTAGATTAGCGTTCTCCAAAATGGATATGTAGAAACACCATTTCCATGGGACGTTCGTGAAAATAATGATGGGGGCTGAAAAGGGTTGGGTGTGTGAACAAATCCTTTGGGGGAATTCTTCCTTCTCAATTTCCCTCCTTGAGAGTCCACTTGTTCTCTGTGCCACCAATCACATCAAGATACTAAACATTATGAGAAGTTGTATAATGAAGAGCTCTATTAACTTTTAACTAACAGCGTTCTTGAGATTTACATACCACAAAGTCCATCCACTTACAGTGTATAATCCTATATGTGTGTGATTTTTTGTTTATTTACTGAGCTGTGCATCTATCACCCTGAGGATACGTTGTGACATATTGCTACAAAATCATAGGTGCCTCTATTAAGCAAAATAAAGAAACATCAAGCTATTTTTTCTCCACAGATCCTCTAGGTCTGTCCCCTTCTGAAGGCAGTGTTTCCCTCTCAGACTCTTCTTGGGAGAGCTTTGTGCTCTTCGGTTTCCTTCATGGCAAAAGAGTCAGGTGGGCTCTTTTCAAGAGGGCCTCCGATCGTGCTTCCTTTCAATGTCCTTTGCGTTTGGGGAACAAAAACAAGCATGAAGGGCGTGATCAGGGCTATGGGGTGGACAGGATCAAGTTCCCCAACAAAAATATCATAGGACAGCCCTGGGCCCTTCAAAAATTTAGCACAGGCATTGTCATGATAGAAAAATTCCTCAGTGCAATTTTCTTAGCCTTTTTACATTGGTCGTTTTCAGTTTTCTCTGCGATTGTCCTGTGTCCTTTGAGAAGACTTGTCAAGATGACTCCTTCAGAGTCCCCCAAACTGTTGTCATACCTTCAGAGCTGACCTCTCTGTCTTGAGTTAATTGGTCCCTCAGATCCTCTTAGGACTTATTGCTTTGATGCGACCCTTATTTTGAAGGCATCCTCACACACCTAAGGCAAGGCAGAGTATTACTGAGAGGACCTGTCTGCAGTCAGTCACTGACCCCAGAGACGTGTCTAAGCCCACTTTGTTTGGAATAAACCCGTGCATGCACAAACTGGAATAGTAGTCACAATACTTTCCAACTCGTGTGTGTAAATTTGACTAAGTCAAGATTTTTTCCCATGATAACAATACATCTGCTCAAAGGCTATCCTATGGGAATTTCATTGAGAAACCTTACCCTATGCACCCTGCAGACCTGAGGCTGCCCTTTTTGTCCCTTACATTCAAAGAACATTGAAAAGAAACACAATTTTTGTCCCTTGGAGATGCCAAATTGCCATATTGATGTGGTGTAAGTCATCAAAGAGTGCAGAATGGCTCAGGGAAGTTTAGAGAGATGGAAACACCCAAATACATATGCTCACATGTACATGCACACCTGTATGTACAGGTGAGTAAAAAAGTACTGCCACAAAACAGAGGAGCTTTT
>NW_022103905.1:2470248-2471575 GCF_000313985.2 Echinops telfairi | reverse complement strand
GCCTGACCAGAGCAACAGAGTTCCAGCCATCACATCAGTGAGGAGGTCATTAAATGCTTGACCAGAATGGCCTACAAATGATGTTATAATATCCAAATGATCCTAGGCAGAAATAAAAGCTCCTCACCTCTGCAAAGGAATGGCCCAAACCTTCCCGAGGAGCAGCTGGTGGGTTAGAATCACTGAGTGTGCAGTTAGCAGTCCAAGGCCCCTTAGAAGGTAGGTGATAATAATGATGATCATTAGAACACTATGTCATTTAATCATCACAAAGAAAACATTTGCAGATGATAAGAATCAGGCTCAGAAAAGCAGATGATTTCAACAGGAGTGAAATCATCTCGGTAAGCATGTAGCCTGCTAAGTGACAGCAGCCTCTATTGTCAGGCAGTAAGAGGTGCCAGTTCATATACATATATATATATATGAACTGGCACCTCTTACTTGTATATATATATATATATATACACAAGTTCTACACATAAGATGAACTCACAATTGCATTAATGTTTATGTTTTTGAAAACTGGCTTTCCAAAATCCCTAGGTTTCAGCCACATCAATTTAATGTCTGTTTCTCTAAACCTTCACGGCAGTACTTCCTACCTCTGCTCATGCTGTGTTCCTTACCTGGAGGCTCCTTCCGCTTCTTCTACACCTGCAGACACTCTCCTTAGTAAAATCCAGATAAATGTGAACTTCAAAGTTCCCTAAACTTTTAATCCCCTTGGGCCTTCAAAAAGAAATGAAACATTTCTTTCTCTATGTTTCTATAGCAACTTGCACGTACAGGCATTTCACCTACAGAGGGTTTGATATTGCAAACTGGATGTAATTAAATTCACAGGAGCACGAGTCACAGTGCCTAGACTAGCTATAGGTTCTATGACATGAGCCCCAAAGGGAGCAGGCGTGGGTGTTGCAGTAGGAACGTAATTCTGAATGAAAGGTTGGAAGCTCAGTGGGTCTCTTATTTATGCTTAATGTTTTGAACCAGGCAGGAATTTCTTTTGCATGGTATTTCGATCATTTTTGTGCCCAATGTATCATTATAATGTACAATGAAGGTAATGAAGAAGTGCTTGGTTAATGACTGTACTGAGTGGAGCTAGGTACGTAAAAGCCATGACTTGGGCAAAAATCAAAGGCAATATATTTTTATGATTATTTTAAAACATGCAATATCACAGAGCTGCTGGGTTTCATATTGTTAGAGTCAATGTTCATAAGATTTTTAAACTTATCTATCTGGAACAAAAAGACTTAGAACACTTCAGGTCACACTATGATAATGAAAATGGAAAAGCTCCAGAGCTTCTAAAGACAAT
>NW_022103905.1:2468167-2469246 GCF_000313985.2 Echinops telfairi | reverse complement strand
AAAAGTTGGAAATACAGAGAAAGGATCAGTAGTTGGAAAATATAGCCTTGGTGATAGAAATGAAGCTGGAGATCACATGATATGGTTTTGCAAGACTAATGCTTTCTTCATTGCAAATGACTTTTTCCAATAAAAACTTTGACTATTCATGTGGACCCCACCAGGTGGAATTCACAGGAAACAAATTGACTACATCGGTGGGAAGAGGCCATGGAGAATATCAACAGCATCAGCCAAGACAAGTTCAGGGCCCCATTATGGAGCAGCCCATCAACTGCTCGTGTGCATGTTCAGGTCGGAGCTGAGGAAAATTCTTGGAGGAAGTACAGGCAGACGCTCCTTAGAAGTGAGAATGAGGGGAGTTCACTTCATGTATTTTGGACTCCATTCTCTGCACAACGGTGCCAGGCTTAGTTAAGTAGCGTCAGTGAACAAGAGGAAGACCCTTGCTGAGATGGACTGACACAGTAGGCTCAAACACAACAACGAGGTGCACCAGACCAGGAAGCGTGTGTTCTGTTTGCCCTGCGGTCTCTCTGAGTCGGTGCTGACTCGATAGCATCTAACAACAGGGTGCGCGTGTCTTTAACTGTGGGAGGAAACTCACACTGTGGCTGTGTCGTCCCTGCTTTTTTCCCGGTGTGGGAGCATTCCCATAGCTTCATGTCTTTGCCAACGGATATTACTGCTAGTCTGTTTCATTGTAGCTCGTTGATTTTTGCTGGATATGTAGTGTTATCCAGTTGTGGCTTTAATTTGCATTTCCCTGATTACACAGGAGGTTGAACAATTTTCATACATTTATTGGTTATTTGATAGCCTTTTTTGTGAAATGCCTGTTGAAGTCTCTTGCCTATTTTCCAATTGAGTTATGTATTTCTTACTGATTATACTAGGTCTTGATGTACTCTGGATTCAAGGCCTTTGTCAGTTATATATGTTGTACATTTCTTCTTTTGTGGTATTTTCGTTATTTGATGAACAGAAATTCTTTTTTTTAAAATCATTTTATTAGGAGCTCTTACAACTCTTATCACAATCCATACATACATCAATTGTGTAAAGCACATTTGTACATT
>NW_022103905.1:2464936-2466138 GCF_000313985.2 Echinops telfairi | reverse complement strand
TCTCCCGGAGCTGTGGATTCAGTGCCATCCTTTGAAATAACTTCTTCTCGGGGGAGGGGCAGGCATCCACTTAGTATTTGGGTCGAATAGAATTAAAGTTATCAACGTTTAAATTTAGGTGTCCTATTGTAGAAGGTTCTTCCAGCACCAAGATCAGGAAGATAATCAGTATTGTCATGCTTTTTTGGTTCTTATTTTTCTTTCAAACTTAGAATTGCTCTGTGTTAATGATGTGAGTTCAGGGTCACATTTCTTCCCCATCTCACAAGATTCTTGTAGTTGGGATTGGGGCCGCCCCTGATAAAATACTTATTTTCCCAGGCCATTTTAATGGAGCTATCTCCATGTTCAACATTTGGTTTGATTTTTCCTTCTCATAAAACATATGCCGTTGTACATTTCTGAAGGATTTTTTGTGAGTGGGATAATTAGGCCAGAAAACATAAACATCTTCTCAACTCAAGAAACATGTCATCAAATTGATTCTCCAGAGAGATTTCACACATCCCAAAGCATCGGCCATGTACCAGTTTCACCTCACCCTCACTTAAAAAAGGTCTTAACTTTAATACTTAATTTCTATTTAAATATCTACTGTCAGAAACATACAGTAGGAGACGACTGCTCTTTAAAAAAAGCTTAATGTATTTATTTAGTAACTAAGAGCTGGTCATTTTTCTCAGCTGGGATCACAGTTGTGAGGATGCACATTTTCCTTTTCCCCATCATTGTTCTCCTGCTGTAAGATAAGCATGAGTTCAAAAGCACATGGGTGGTGTAAGCTTTGTTTCTAGAATGCTCAGTGCAATAGACTGTCAGGCTGGGGTTGGGGGTGAAAATCCATCACTGCACAGGGACGTTGGCATCATGATAAATATTTCTTAGTCCAGCTGAGAAATGTGTCAAAGCTATCATGACAATGCCGCAGATGAGCTACCAGTCAGCTCTGAGTAGGTGTTATTACCCACTCACCACAACTATAGCTTGTGCTTTATCTTTTTAACTTTAAACATTTGTACTTGCCTATAGAACCATGTGGGGTTTTTTCTTTATCTTTTTACCATATTCCCTCAAACGTATTTTTTAAACTCACAAAACGCTTCTTTCTTAAACACAGATTTCAAAATTACAACAAATACTCATGAACCTAACATCTCACATCCCAACCATGTGTACCTTCCCTGTTCCTGGTATCTTTTTTT
>NW_022103905.1:2455866-2461905 GCF_000313985.2 Echinops telfairi | reverse complement strand
TTCCTCCCCCTTCATTTGCTCCCATGTGCTCTGATCAGACATGTCCCTCTCTCTGAGCTGCAGCTTCAGTCCTGTCCTTTAAAGTAAACTCTTCTGGGGGGAGGGACGGTTGTCCATGTCGTTGGGATTGCCTTCTCTTAATCACATTATTCCTTTAATATTCCCGTAAAATATTCTCTAACTTGGGATAGACAGCTGCATCCAGCTTCAATATGTCATTATTTTCAGCTCATTTAATGCTATGAAATCTGTGAACATATTTACTTAGGAAAAATTGGCAGGCGGGCAGTTTTGACTCCAATTCTATCTACACCTCTAAGTGTCTGCGTGTAACTGTGACTGCATATGGCCTCCTTAGACACATTCAGAAATGACTTCCAGTCTCTCTCTCTCTCTTCTCTCTCTCTCTGTATCTCTTCCCTCATTCTCTCTCCCACATACATATTCAGACACAGACGTAAAGGAAATGAGAACATCTAGAAAAAGAAGAGGTAAAAACAGCTCGCCTCAGATCCATGTACCATCTGTCCTTTCTTATCCATCACTCTGAAAAATTGGACAAAATGCTCACTCTGGTATTCATCTCCCACTTTAGTTCCTATTCTGGCTTCGTGCTGGGTTGGAGACAAAGTGGGTGTGTAAAAAAAGCAACCCCCTCTTTCCCGCTGCACGATTTCCCTTTTCAGGGACTCCCTGATGGCTGTCAACTCTCAGGAGCCATCGCAGGGATGCTCTTTTGTGGGGACGTGGGGACCTTTGATTGAACCCTTTGTAGCAGGAGTCTCACAGGAGAAAGTGAAGGGTCTGTCAGCCCCGACTATGACAGCAATCCTGTCACGAGGTGGCAAAGGCAAGTGCATTCTGTCAAATGGCCCAAAAGCTTATCAGGGAGAAAGAGATGGAGGGTTGACAGCGTCTGAGCTTATAAAATGCTCCTTCGTGTCATGGAGTGTTTCTTTTTCCATTGTAACTCTTCAACTTTAGGGACACTCAGGTTTTCATGGCTGCCATTTCCTTTGGCTCCCCCCCCCTCCCCACCTCTCTCTACATGCATCTGCATTTTTATATTTGTATTTTTATTTGTTTTTTGTCATTGTGTTTGTATTTTATATTAAATACAATGCTTGTATTCCTGTTTGTGTATTTATAGATGTGTCTGCATTTCTAAAGAGCCCTGGTGGGACAGTGGGTTAAGCACTGACCTGTTAATCACAGGGATGACCTTTCAAAACCACCAGACATGCTCCTGGAGAAAGACAAAACAGCTCTCATAAGATCCACAGTCTCCAAAATCCTAGGGTACAGTGCTGCTCTGTGCTGTAGGGTTGCTACGACCTGGAATCCACTTGATGGCAGTGGGTTTGGAGTGGGTGAGTGTGTATAGTGGGCTAAATGTTGGGCGACTAATCACAAGGGGGGCAATTGGGAACCACCAGCCACCTGCTCCATAGGAGAAACACGAGGCTTTCTACTCCTATAAAGAGTGACCGTCTCAGGAGCCCACAGGGGCCGTTACCCTGCCCTACAGGGTTGCGATGAGTCGGCATCCACTTGATGGCAGTGGAAAAACCAAATGAATGAAACACAGACTTTCTTTCTCTATCATTTGTTGCTCTTCCCATGCTCATTTTCTCTTCCAGAATCTAATACCGGGTCCTCCATTGCATTTGGGTATTCCATGGTTGTTGTCTCCTTCGATTTCCGACATTTCTGCCATCTTCTATGACCTTGACACTTTTGGAGCCTAGCGATCAGGTATTTTGTAGACTATCCTCCAATTTGGATTTGCCTGATGTTTTTTTGATGATGAGACTGAGGTTTGGGATTATGGGGAAGAACCTCACGGGTGCTCTCCCTAGTGCATCATTTCAAGGGCTCATGATATTGAAGTCTCTATTACTCACGTGTGACTGCTTATGGTGGTATCTGCTAGGTTTCTCCATTAGATGGTTACTTTCCCCCTCCTGTATTAATAGATACTTGGGGGAAGATATGTGGGGGCTTCTGCAAATATCCTGCTTCTCCTTAAATATTCACCCCTAATTTTAGCAATCTTTTTTTTTTTTTTGCCTATAGTAAATTATTGCTGTGGTGTTCTAATGGGGATTTTTAAACTACTTTACTCCTTATACATTATTGATTGTAATTCTTCTGTAAGAAACAGTTATCTCCAGTTTTGCCCCCAGGCAGAATGCCCTGGAGAGTGGACTGCCTCCACCCTCCTCCGGCCAGCCCACGGAGGGCAGGCTCTCTCTTAGGGACTTGCCTAGGTGTGTCCTTGATGGAGGTCACCAGACTGAGGACAGAATAGGGGGTTGCCTAGTCATGAGTCATGCCCTATGAGACTTTCCCTGACTGCATTGGTTGGAAGGTCCTGGACCAATCTTGCAAGCCCTTGTATATCTCAATGTATGTGTCCCAATTGTGGTCCTGTTCCTGCTACAGTCCCACCAGTAACTGTGACATATTGGTCTGCCACCAGTCATGCTTTTGTGACAGTTTCCTTTGCCCTCCCATCCCCTGTTTATCTAGCTTCCCAACTGGGAAGTCTAGGACGCCATTTTTAACCCCGCGCTAATGGCCTCCCCAATCCTCATGATGTGGCTGTGTCTGGTGTGTTGTCTTTGTCTGTTTTAAGACTTAATAAATGTTCTTAAATTTAAAAAAAAGAAAGAATTATCTCTTCTACTTACCCTCTACTTATCGATCTATTCAATCATGTATATCCATCAGTATGGAGTTAGGGACATTTATTATGTTATTTATATTTTGTGCTATGCAATTATATTTTTATATAAAATTATCATGATTTATTTTTTCCAGCTTTGGTCAATGGGAGCTCTTTCAGGTTGGCGCCTGTGTTTGTGCTTTGATATGTCCCATCCTTTTTCTTTTTGGGTAAATGAGATGCTTTCTTCCTTTCTGGTTCCATGCATATGTTTTATATATATATATATATATATATACACACATACATACATACATACATACCTACATAGACCCTTTTCTGATTGTTCAAATGATTATTCTTTGCTTAGTCCTGTGACATCCTTTTCTTCCTTTGTTTGCATTATCTAAACATTATGGTTGTCCTAAATGACACAGAACCGCTCTGAGCCTCAGTTTACTCATCTGTAAAATGGTGAGAGCAGGCATCACGGTTCCCTCAAGGGCTCATTGGGGTTGAAGGAGTTACGTGCCATAAAGTGGAAAGGTGTTTTGTTAATTAATTTTATATGAGTGCTATATTGCTGAGTCAAGTCTACCATAGCACTGGGCACTATGCTCGTATCCTATCCTTTTAATTATTTGCTGATGGTTGTTAAGAAAATGTTTTTCTGGTTACACAGAGAGGCTTATTCAAGGAAGAACAAAGAACAATTGAAATTATATTAGCTAAAAGAGTGAGCCTGTAACCTGATTAATGTATTTACTCAGATGCAATCTCATTTCTATAACTCTATTCATTCAGAAGACCCAAGGATTATACTGGTAATAAGATGACCTTTCTGTCTTTCAAACATAAAATGAAAGCTTTGTCCCTATTCAAATAAAATATTGTCAGGATCAAATGCTTTTTTTCCCTTTAAGTCATACAATATGTTTCCGAAACGGACATAAACTGTCTTGGGGAAGCAATTTAGGTCTTAGAGTCTGGTCAGAATGGCTGTCTACCTTGTTCTCAGAGAGTGGAATTCAGAAATATCCAGTACAGACAAGGAACGTCTGCTGTAGAAACGACCCAGGAAGTGACAGACATCGAACCCGTCCATGAAGAACACAAAACCTCCTGAAGGGCAAGTTCTGGAAACAAGCTGAAGAGTTTCGAAACGACTGTCTCACAGGGAAGCAAGATCAGAAGCGTCTGTGAGCACGTGCAATGTGACTCCAGGGCGAACTGATGTGGAAGCCACGAAGGGACAAAGTGGATAGGAAACCAAGACCTACAGAGAAGTGGTCTCTTTTCTCCCTTTTACTGGTTTGTTTCCCGAATTCTCCTTCTCTCAGTGTCTCATTGTCCTCCTCAAATGTCACTGTTGGACTCGAACTCCAGAGATTGGCCCTGGAGAACAACCAGATGCTGCATGGTGCAGCATTTGAAAGAAGGCAAGATAGTGCATCGTTTGTCCCTAAAAAAAAAAAAAAAGTTTGCTGGAAGCACCCTGAGCCCCTTACACAGGTTTAACAAACCTTCGGAAACCAATAAAATGGTCTATTACGTTCTCATCAAGCTTTTTGCCCACAGTAAACCCAGAATTTGAGTTACTAAAAACCTCCTGTTCTGATTGGAGCCCTATTCTGGACCGGCTTTCTTCCCCGGTGTGCGACCCTGCAATAGTGCTGGTGACTTCAAGGAGGTTTGCCACGCTTCTAGAAAGCATGTGGACTAGGCGGGGAATGTGGCCCCAGCTCTGCCACGCTTCTAGAAAGCACACGGATCTGTCACGCGCTCTAGAAAGTATACGGATCAGCCACGCTCTCTAGAAAGCACACGGACTAGGCGGGGAACGTGGCCACAGCTCTGCCAGGCTCTCTAGAAAACATACGGATCTGCCATGCTCTCTAGAAAGCACACAGACTAGGTGGGGTACGTGGCCACAGCTCTGCCACGCTCTCTAGAAAACATATGGATTTGCCATACTCTCTAGAAAGCACACGATCCAGGCAGGGTACATGGCCACAGCTCTGCCATGCTCTCTAGAAAACATACGGGTCTGCCATGCTCTCTAGAAGGCACACAGACTAGGCGGGGTATGTGGCCACAGCCCCTCCTCTCTACTTTAATTCTAACTCTGGTCTCACTTCTCCTGCCCCTAGTTTTCACTCTTTGCAGCACTAACACCATTGGAGTTGAACTGCAGCACTTCAGATGGAATATGATGGCCACGTGCTTGTATTAAACAGGACAGCAGCCTTGGCTTTCGTGCAGTGGAACAGTCGCAGGCTGCACTATAACATTGCAGCACTAAGTGGAGCCAGATGCCCAGTGGTCTTGAGACTTACAACTCCGCAGAAGAGTGCTGGCTACGTACCTGGGAAACGTGGCTTGGCTGTTGGGTTTACAAATGGACGGTGCTGAAGTTTTAGAGGGCATCATCTAGTTAGCATATCTAAATACTCAAACTTCAGGAGAGAGACATGAGGGGACTAATCCTTTTAGCTCATCTCACATAAGATAAAGAAAGTGGGTCATTCTAGATCCTGTGGTGAGTGATAACTGCATTTCTAAAAGTTAGTGATTGACCATGTAAGATGTAACTACTGATCTCGTCTCAACTGGAGTAAAGAATAGTGAAGAAAATCAAGGGCTAAGGAAACAATTCGTCCAAAGGAAGAATGGAACATGTGAACCACAGTCTCCACCACCTTGAAACCAGGGGAACTAGAAGGTGCCAGCTACCATTATCAACAACTATGATTGTGACCACAGAAAAACACACACACACACACACACACAAATCATAAAGAAGACCAGACTTACTGTTCTAATAGAGACTGGTGGCACCCTAAGATGTGGCCCACCAGCACTTTTCAAACCTGGAACTCATCTCACCTCAAGGGATCACCTTGCAGCAAAACAACAGGTTGACCTATAAAAAGAACAAAAACACTTGTCAAGGATGGTCTCCTCAGCATGATTAATCCAGCTGTGGGTGTCAGGCCCCAGGGAGGTGGTTCCACCTGGGAGCAATCCTCCTCCACACAACAGAAGGAAACCCTGTCTGGTCATGAGCCATGCTGACAGTCATTATGTTGAAGCCCAGGGTTGCCATCACTGTGTCAATCTAGCCCTCCCCTCCAGTGTCCAAAGCAGGATGGCCTTTTCCAGGGACTAGTCTTTCCTGATGACATGTCCAAATAGGTGAGAGCAGTCTTGCCATCCTTGATTCTCAGGAGCATTCTAGCTGTCATTCCAAGATACTTTCTTTGTTCTTCTAGCAGTCCACACTATTTCCCGTGTTGTTCACCAGCACCATAATTCAAATTCATCAATATGCCACTAGCCTTTCTTATTTGTTGTTCGCATTTCTTTTCTTT
>NW_022103905.1:2447849-2454744 GCF_000313985.2 Echinops telfairi | reverse complement strand
AGTGAGTGAGTGAGTGAGAGTAAGAGTGAGTGAGAGAGAGTGAGAGAGTGAGAGTAAGAGTGAGTCTGTTGTTCGCATTTCACAAGCCTCTGAGGCCATTGGAAATGCCAAGGCTTGGGTCTGGCACAGCTTAGTCTTCACAGTGACAGTCTTTGCTCTTCAACAATGTAAAGTGGGCTGGTGCAGCCGAGCTGCCCAATGCAATACGTTGTTTGATTTCTTGCCTGTTGCTTCCCTGAGCATTGATTATGGATCCAAGCAAGATTAAATCCTTGACGATGACTATCTTTTCTCCATCTATCACGATGTTACCTGCTGGGCCACGTGTGAAGACGTTTGTTTTCTTTCCATCGAGTTGCAATCCAGGTGGAAGGCTGCACTCTTTGATCTTCATCGGCCAGTGCCTCAAGTCCGCTTGGCGTTCCACAAGCACGGTTGGGTCATCTCCATGTCATAGGCTGTTCTCAAGCCTTCCTCCAGTCTTGATGACGCCTTCACCATATAGTCCAGGTTCTCAAGTTATTTGCTTAGCATACAGGTTGAGGAAGAACACTGAGAGGATAAAACACTAATGCACACTTTTCTGGATTTTAAACCGTGTAGTGTTTCCTCTTCTATTCTTATGACTGCCCATGTACAGCTTCCGAATGAACACAATTAAATGCTCTGGAATGCCCGTTCTTTCCCATGTTGCTCATAGTGTGTTGTGATCCACACAGTCAAATGCCTTTGCATAATCAATAAAATCCAAGTAGGCATCGTTCTGATAGTCAGTACTTTCAGCCAAGATCCACCTGATTTCAGCAGTGATGTCTGCGTGCCACTACCTCTTCTGAATCCAGCTTGATTTTTTCTTCAGCAAATGATAATTCAGACAAGTCCATAAAATACCAAATTAACCATAGGACACCCAAAGGGGCATCACTAGCCCCCAAACAAAGCTCAGAAGGCAGGAAAGGGCAGGCAAGACGGATGAATGGAGATGGGCAACCCAGGGAGGAGGGGGAAGAGAGCTGTTACATTGAAGGGATTGTAACTAATGTTACAAACAAAATGTGTATGAATTGTGGAATGGAAAACGAATTCTCTCTGGAAACATCCGCCCAAACCACAATAAAAGAACAAAAGTAAGTGAATCAGATAAGCACAAGCCACCAGATTATTTCTTCATTGTGACTCCCAATCACTCTGCCATTTTATTATAATCTTTTACAAGACAGGGAACTACTCTTTAATGGTTCAGATTTTGATCTGCAGGAAGAAAATGATTTGTGATAGTTTGGGGGGGAGGTGCTTCTGATAGTGACTATGTATTTGATATAGGATAGGTTTGCCAGCAGGTAAAGTATCAGGTTGTGGGAATGGCAGGCAGTGATGGGCTAATTGAGTATCGAGAGAAGGTTGATGGAGGCATAATAGAAAGTTCCAGCAGTCTAGTCCTCAACTAGAAACCAGAACAGACTAAGAAGCTCATTTTGAGAGACCCTAAGATTTTTAAGTATAAGAAGTCAGCTTCTGTACAGCAATTATACTGTTCTCTGCCTTGGCTCCCCTCTCTGTGAACGGGATCCGAACGCTTTCTTCACCTCTATGAGACATCCCCTGCCGAGTTGGAGACCCAGGGGGAAGGGAAGGAAAGGAAGGAGTTGTTTGGTCATAACATTCCAAGTAAGAATGTCCATCTCAACTGTAGAAATTATCCATCAGCAAATCAATATTCCATCTACCAGTAGGCCACTTTTGGCACTAACAGAACCCCGTATTTATATAAGTAAAAGTCTTTGGATGTTTGGAAGAGGAGGCCCCTTATGTTGGCCATGTGGAATGAATCCCAATTCTCCTAAATCAGACACGGTGTTTGCATTCTTCTCAACTTGGCCACATGACCTAGTTCTAGCCAATGAGGTATAACAGGGTGCTTGTCGAATACAGCTTCGAGGAAAGCTCTGGCTTTCTAGGTACAAGGGATGAACTCAACTGGCAGGTCCCTCTTTGTCCCTTGGCCCTTTCTTCTTTCCTGGAATACCGACATGATGCCTAGGAAGGATAGGAGTCAACTTGGGATCAGGAGGAACAAGAAAAGGAACAAAGAAACAATCTGTTAAATATGGGTGTTATTAAAGATACCATGAGCTTGGGATATTGCTGGGAGCCTTGGTACCATACAACATGAAGTTGCTTACCACTAAGCCAGCTGTCTTAACCCACCATAGCTGCTCCTGAGAAAGATGGGGCAGAACAGTAAAGCTTTACAGCCTTCTTCTAACCTATACAGGCACTATGAGTCCGGGTAGATTCAATGGCAGTGGTTTTGTTTCGAAGGGGAGTGCTGGCGGCAACTTTGAGCAGCTGACTACCTTTAGTCTAATCCTTTATAGGAAGCAGAAACATTTCCATGTTGAGGTAGTTAGTTTATTGTGCCAACCTGGCCGATAAACACATGTGGGATTAATTGAAGGGCAGAGAGATAAATGGCTTCGCGAGCCTCCCTTTTTTTCCGCTCTTGCTTTTTGATCATCGGACCAGTGTGCGGCTGCCTTGCTTGTTCTGTGCCTCAATTTGCAAGCTACACGACCTGTGGGACACCTAACCCGTGGACTGTGTTGCTGTAATTTGAGGTTCCTTCAAGACCTGCTTCGCCACATTATTGGAATTTACATCTCTTGAGCTGGGGACTGTCAGACCCTGTCATCGGGCTGACTCTTGGTGACCTGCCTTGCTGTTTGCCACCTGTGCCCAGATAGCCTGAATTGCTCTACGGAGGACTACCTGGTGGCCCTCAAGACTTGAAGGACTGCCAATGTCTCACAACTGTCTCACTGGGGTGAGTTGCACTGAGCCA
This sequence comes from Echinops telfairi, assembly GCF_000313985.2. NCBI lineage: Eukaryota > Metazoa > Chordata > Mammalia > Afrosoricida > Tenrecidae > Echinops > Echinops telfairi. The sequence continues at coordinate 2,451,902 of NW_022103905.1, read as the reverse complement.
TTTGTACTGCTTTATAATTTAATTAACTTTATTTCTTATGTTATATATCTATCTATCTGCATAAATATGTAAAAGTATTATCATTCTGGTTTTGTTTCCCTCGAGAACCCTGTCTAATACACATGTGCTTAAGTCAGGTCAATGTAATTGGATTTTCTGTTAGATATACACCTGTATCTCATCAATCAGGAAATCCAGATATTAACAAATAATTTCAAGAGTGCTGAACATTATGATGGAGAAACTCAAGCTGAAACAGGAGCATATGTTTTGGGGCATAACTTACTATGGAGAATTAGAAAGTGTCCTGGAAGATGCTCCATTTAAACTCAATTCTAAAGGGTGAGCAGTTGTAACTGAAAAGTTGTTGTTGTTGGTCGGGGCCCTGGAGTGTGATCCAACCCAGAGTGATCTGTGCATGACAGAACAAAACACTGCATGGTCCTGCACCATCCTCACAGCCGTTCATATGCCTGAGCCCATTGATGCTACCACTGTGTCAGTCTATCTCCTTGAGGGCCTTGCTTGTCAGGGGAGTCAGCCCCTAACACATCATCACGGGTCCGGTAGGCGCAATTGTACAGTGATAATAAGTAAAGATTGTAGTAAAGTCGTAGAGAATAAGAGAGATAGAAGAGAGATTGAAATAATGGAGTCAGACACATTTCATAGTAGCATGCTCACCTCAGCTCAGCTTGGTGGTTCGTGTCAGGAAGTGGAAGGTGGGAATTGCAGGAGAAAGAGCGATTTATTGCTAACCAAGGCTTATAAATCTTTGGGGTTGTGCATACCTCCTAATTACAGGTAAAGACATATGTCACAGGAAGGGGTTGTACAATAGGCAATGCGAGCAATAGGAGGGGGATATACAATAGGCATAAGCGTAACAGGAAGGGGATGAACTAGGGGTGTGCACTCAGTAGGAAGGGGAGGAACTAGAGGTGTACATGTGACAAGAAGGGCGGACCCTAGATTAATGATGGCTGCCTAACCTTGGTCACCCTTGAGTGGGCAAGACCTCCCTGGGATCTCCTTCAGGGAAACAATTTACTACTATCCTTATCAGAAGGAGTGGGCCCTACTTGTTGTGAGATAAACAATGGTGTCTGATTGCTCTGGAGGGCTGATAACCCTTAGGAAGAATAACCCCTGACCTACTGTTGACCTCCAAGTGTATAGTCATTCACCATGTGTAGAAAGCAGCTAGGTTTGGCATATAGTTGTGGGGAGACAACTTGGGAGAACTCTTTGTTTCCCAAAATTCCCTATTTTGTTTTATATATTAAATACAAAAGAGCCACAGTGGCTACACGGCTATTTTCTATACATTAAAAGCTGTCAAGGCAAGTTTAATGACAAAATTAATATAGCCAAGTCAAAAATTCAGGCTAATGGCAAATATTTTGAAGCCAGGCATCGGGGGATAAAGTCCCCATGCCCATCTGCTGTTGGAGGACGGTATGAGAGGGGCTGGATGCCATGGCGGGTAGAGATGGAGCCAATAAGAACATTTGCTTCTATAGTTAGAGCTGCCGGCCACACAGCAATTAGCTATGTGCTTGTAAGAGAATGATTTCAAATCATATAGGAGGGTAAAGGGGGGAACAATATCATGAGCATGTGGTTAGGACTTACCTGCAACTCACAAGGGTGAAGGTCCCCCTCCACCTCTAGAAACCCAGCCTGCCAGGCTTCTTAGTGTGAGAATAAAGGACTCATCCCTAACCACTCTCTTCCCGTTCTCTCTTCCCCACGGTGTTTGCTTTATGCACAAAGTTCAAAAGGGCCATGGAGGCTGTATGATTCTCCTTCACACGCCTTAGCTTTCTATAGAAGCAACACGTGATAGCCATGACAAAAATTATGATTATGAGCAGCACCGATAGGCTGGAACCCAGGCTATGAGAAATACTTTCAACCTAAGCGCGCGGGTTCAGTGCTTCCATGCCGTCCACCAATTGTTTAATCAGATCAGAGCCAGGGGACGCCTCGAGTCTGCTTTGAATATATAGAAAATATCTTTTTTTAGCTGATTAACATCTAATGAAATGTTTCCCTTAAACCCTTGCAAATGTTTTCTAATCAAATCTCAATTATGCAATGTCTCATTATAAGGGTCAGGGGTTATACAAAAATCAGTTACATTCCAATCACATTTTAGCATTAATTGGTGTTGCAAGTCCATAATTTGATCTCCCAACCACTGGACAGTTTGCTGTAGCTCCGCTACTTTCTCCCCCAATTCATCGTCCACCTTTGCCTGAGTGGCCCAGAGCTGATGGGAGTTCACTTGCCACTTCTGCACAAAACGTTCAGTTTTGATGGATTTTTATAGAGCTCCCCCAGCAACGCCAGCAGTGGTGGCGATGGCTATAAATCCGATTATGGCTGCGATGACCATTCCCACCATTCCCACGAATCAGCGAGGTCTCTTCAGCATCTCCGACACCACTTGCAACATGAAGATGATTCTGGATGCTCTCCCATCTGCGCTTCATCTCCACCGGGATCCACACCCCCATCTTGCTCTTTAGGATGAGGATGCTATCTTTAGAAAGGTTTATAAGCAAAGCATGGTTAATACAAGTGAACAATTTACAATTATGGCAAGTGGCACTCCAAGCAGTTTCATTTATGATGATGTTTCCTATAGCAAGCACTTAAGGCAGCTTTACACACGAGACTATGTATCGAGTCTCATTCTTGTGAAAAGCATAAGTATAGCCAGACTGACTGGTGTCAGTAAGCCTCCTGTGTAGCCCGTTAAAGGCTTAGTGGCAAACGGTAGCTTCCACAGGTCCCACTGTTCGGGTCCTGTCACAGGCTTCAGTAACCTGGGGTGGGGAGGTGCAAGGCTTCCTTCATGCCAGGCCATTAACTTTGAGCTGGGAGTGGCAATGCCATTAGGGGTCTTTTGCCACTCACAATTACTGACATAATCACATGAGGTGATGTTAGATTCCGCTGAGTAATTAGTTTGAAACTTTCCGTGGGGGCCCCAATCAATAATAGCGACAGTGTCGTTTCTTAACACCTTCCCATGTGGCCCCTGACATTTGAGCCATTTGAGTCTGTCAGCAACGACATGTCGGTAACTCATAACTTTACAGGTTCCCATATCTCCCCTCCCCTCCGCAGTAGTGGAGTTTTCATATTCTGCAAATGCTTCACCCATTATCATGTAGAAGCCATAGCTGGTTTCGTTAAAGACCAGCCAGTTATTCCATGCTTGAGAATTAACGGCTAAACAGCGAGGGCAGGCACCCACACTTGCTCTTTTTCACTGCTCCTCCACTTGACCAAACACGACGCCCTTCTCCAGGGACTGCTCTCTCCTGACAAGTCTGAAGTATGTAAGACAAAGTCTCACCATTCTTGCCTCTAAGGAGCTCTGGTCTTACTTCTTCCAACACAGACTGGTTTGTCCGTTTAGCAGTCCGTGGTACTTCCCATATTCTTCTTCAGCACCACTATTAAAATGCATCTATTCTTCTATGGGCTTCCTTCTTCAGTGTCCAACTTCACATGTATATGATGCAATGGAGAATACCGTGGCTTGGGTCTGGCACACCTTAGTTCTCAAAGTAACCTCCTTGCTCTTTAATATTCTAAAGTGATCTTGTATAGCAGATTTACCTAACGCAATATGTCTTTTGATCACTTGACTGCTATTTCCATGAGCATTAATTGTGGATCCAAGTAAGCCCCAAACTTTGACAACTTCAACCTTTTTTTTTTTTTCCATTTATGTGGCAGTTATATAATCATTTGTCAATTTGAAAGGATTAAGAGTGAAGGGGTGGAGTCTGGCCTGTCAATCACGTCATAGCCACTGAGGCCTCTGTGTGGGCATGGCCTTCTCCTGAGGATTCTGGGAACTCCTGAATTCCTCCTTGGAGACAGGAGACACTCTCTCTCTTGGCTCATTCTCTGGAAGACATTGCAGCTGACAAGACACATGGAACTTTGCTAGTTCCCTGAGCTGGAAGGACCACGTAGAGACCTCTGCCAGAGCTGAGATGCTTACACCACCACTGGATCCACAAGACTTCC